>NW_027170944.1:18266-148266 GCF_036898095.1 Palaemon carinicauda
GACCCGTAGGATTTTATTAACCTTTTTTTTATTCGGGCCCTCTAAGCATTGTAATAAATCAAAAACTGTTTAAGGAAATCGTCATATATTAATGAATTATTAGTTTCAAGATATGTTACTTGTATTAAAAATCTGTTGATTCTATATAGATTTATTAGGATCGAAGAGAAATTATTTCTTTCATGAATACAAATAAAATAAATTATTTTGTTTTTTTATTTTTTTTCGAAAAATACGGCAGTGACTTAAATGATAAAAGATATGAATGATATCATTGAATTTGGAAATATTGGTCAGAGGAATTCTCTTTATCTTTGTTTTTATAGAATATATTGATTTCTTTTAAATCTTAATATTATACAAAATCTAAAATTTAGATTAATCTGAACAAATAATTGAGTAATTATTTTTCTTTCTAATGATGTATTGGGATTTGAAATAACTATATATGTAATGGACAAAGAGCAAACAACTACAGAAGCTTTTGAATGTTACTTAATTAATCCCAGACGCTTATGATCTGTTACTTATTTCAAATCAAGATATCACCAATGAATAGGCCTAGGTATCTAAAGCCAGGTGAGATAGCGTTCAAGGAAAATATCTTTGATTAATATGTAATCACAGCCAGACAAGCTTGCAAGTAATAAAAATATTTCTAATCATTATTAAGAAAGAGACAGATAAGATTCCGTCTAGACAACACATCATTGATTAACATATACTCAAAACCAGACGTTATTGTCTTACTATGAAGAAATCGCAGTGTAGGTCTAAATTTCTTGTACTTCCTTTACTTATTTTCTAGCCTTTATTTATCCAATACAAGTCTTAATCCATACAGATTTTTTAATCTAACTCCTTGAATGCATTAGGCCTACTCCCCCGTTGCCTTAGTAACTGTTACCTCAACTCTCTCTACATGCACCTTTCTCTTCAGTACACAGTGGACTTAAGGCGTCAACGTTTAATGATGTAATTTAATATCATTGCCATTAATCTAAATTACACCAAGTGTTTCTTTCATGTAAATTTGTGTAATAATGAAAGATAAGGGTAACTAAACCATTTCATATTTTTACTCCTTCATTTATTTTATTATGTCATTATGGATATTCATTTTCAGGAGAGTATACCCGATATTTTGAAAGGAGTAATTCCAAGTAACTTTGGAGTAATAGTGTATTAGCGAGGGACTTAGTATTGAATCTATCTGCTTCGAAGGTAAAACTACCTATCTTTAACTTTTACTTTTCACTCCATCTCTGCTCCCATCTATTGCCATTGTCTCAATAATTACTTGACGTAAAATTCCTGTCCATCATTTCATTGGGGTCCCTGGGATGGAGCCAAAACAGAGCTTGAGAGTGTAAATGACCTTAGACCTGACATAGCTAGAGTAGGCAATCAAATTGCTTTTATTTTTTTTGTGTGGAGCTTTCAGGCCTCTGGACAGAGTACAAGTTTTTTCTTATTCGAGTGATAGTTAGTGAACTACGTCATTAAAATAATAATTGATTGCAAACGAACTGAGCCACGGCTGATCAAAGATCAGTATGTGAATAACTGTCAATAGTTCATTAACCAATATACTCGTGAAGCAGTATTTAGTGTAAACTAAGGAGACGGCAAAATACTCGTCCAAAAGGTTTTGTAATTGTTTGGAGTTATTTTCTTAAGCAATTTATTACTTATCTCTACTCCACCTGGAGTTACTTTTGGGTGGCGGTAATTGGAAAACGATACATTTGTGGATGGTAATCACATCAGAGCCCAACAAAACAACAAGAAAACTCACAAAAAAAGAAAAAAAAATGTTTCTTGCATGAAAAATGGCTGGATGGATTTTAACGAGATATTACCCAGTTACATACAGATTTTATATAATATATATTTCGTAAAAATTCATTCAGTTTTAGCTTCATGAATGTATTTGTGACGACCCATCTCAGAATCTGCACCGTGTTGGAATATTCTCACTTGGCGCTGTACAATGTAAAGATTCCCGGATCGCGCGACCAAGTTGGAATCATATTTTGGTTGCTGTAGAGTGAAAGAGATTCACGTAAATACACCGACTGACTCATTTACCTTATATGGCAATAGGTGTGTTAACAGTTTTTGGTTCTATGGGGTGATCTCGTCGTATATGAAGTGATCAGGCCATTATGTATAGTCAGGTTATTATGTGTGTTTAATTTGTTTCCAAGGCGTGTTAGTTATTGTAGTGGATAATTGCAATTACCATTTGGTTTGATGGATGTGTTAGGGCACAGTGTAAAATCCGGACGTCGGATGCCGTCCGGGAGAATAGAAAATCGCTTGTATCACCGGGAAAGACTCGAAAATACACCTCTTTTTTTGTGACTGGTAATGTTCACTGATACTTTCTGTTATTTTCTGAATAAATGTTCGAAAAATATTGGTCTATTTTCATGTTATTGAGAATAATCTCAATCGGACGTCAACATTACACTAACTGGGTAAAATAGCGGGCAGTTAGATAGTGTAATGTTGACGTCCGATTGAGATTATTCTCAATAACATGAAAATAGACCAATATTTTTCGAACATTTATTCAGAAAATAACAGAAAGTATCAGTGAACATTACCAGTCACAAAAAAGAGGTGTATTTTCGCGTCTTTCCCGGTGATACAAGCGATTTTATATTCTCCTGGACGGCATCCGACGTCCGACGTCCGACGTCCGGGTTTTACACTGTGCCATGTGTTAGGTAGTGGCATTAAGGGGGGTGTTGCAGAGGCTAGGCCTAGGTAGGGGTACAGGGCCCTAGGTTAGATTAGATGGCTGTATTAGGTTCGGGAGTGCCCCGAAAATCACTGTGGCCCTAAGGGGGGGGGGTGGTCACAGGGGGGTGGAGCCCCCCCCCCAGTAGGGCTAGGTAGGGGTACAGTGCCCCTAGGTTAGGGTAGGTGGGTGTATTAGGTTTGGTAGTGCCGATGAAAATCACTGTGGCCTTAAGGGGGGTCGCAGGAGGGGGTTGGACTTCCCCCCCCCCTAGTAGGGCTTGGTAGGGGTACAGGGCCCCTAGGTTAGGTTAGGTGGGTATATTAGGTTGGGTAGTGCCCTGAAAATTACAGCGGGAACCCAACACTGCATTCCAACTTTGCCGCACAAAGTAAGAATTCTAACATCGGGCAACCCGATTCGGAATCGGCGTAGATTCCAACATAGCGCGGAACATATTAACTATCATATTTACCAACCCTACTAATTATATTCCCCTTTGTGAAATATAAATTATATCGATTATAATGTTTTTGCTTTTTAGATGAAGTGAAGATATGTCTCTCTCTCTCTCTCTCTCTCTCTCTCTCTCTCTCTCTCTCTCTCTCTCTCTCTCTCTCTCTCTCTCTCTCTCTCATTTAGATTTAAATATAAGTAAACAAGTAAAGTTTAATGAAAATAATGATAATTCTATTGGTTATATTTGTGAAAATATTTTACATAAATCTTTTTTCGTCCCGATATACCTACTGGCGAGAAATGTTGGATACTTTTTTCCAAATATATAGCTTTGCCGAAATCAAAAGTGAAAATTTTGCATAGTAACATTCTAAGCCATCTTGACTGGTTAAGAAATCTATTTTGAATCAAGTGGGTTATTTCCAACAATTAAAACTGTCTCCAATGAACATGCTCATAACGATTCTGAGTAAAAGGTAATCAGTTATAAACAGATAAAATATCTGCGTATTTGGTTGTCAAAACCCCAAAAATAATTATAAGATATCTCTGATTAATAAGTTTATCCAAACACATGCAAAAAATGTTTCAAATCAAGATATCACTAGTGAAAAGGCCTGGGTACCTAAAGCCAGGTGAGACAGCTTCCGAGGAAAATGTCCTTGATTAATATGAAATCAGAGCCGGACAAGCTTGCAAGTAATTCTGATATTTGTAATCATTATAAAGAAAGAGCCAAATGAGATTGCGTCCATAGAACGCATTACTAATTAACTGATAGTCACTACTGGTTGGTTAGGTGTAAAGGGGGGTTTGTGGTGTTTGTATGATAGCGACACTGTTTGGAGGTCACTTGGGGATATTAGCACTCATTAGGTCACCAGGAAGGTAAGGACATGGCTTGTAGGTCAGGTTAAGGGGTAAAGTTTGGGTTAGTTGTTGTCTATTTTTCTCGGGCATTTCAGACATTCAAGCGCTGAGTGGTCTTAGTATGTAGATTATTCGGAAAAGCATTTAGAAATCTAGCGAATTCAATACTATTTCATTCTGTGATCATTCCCTTTAAAAAGAGCGGATTTCTGATATTTTTTTACTCCAATTCCTGGCGGTCCCAAGCCTGTCCCAACTAACTACAAAGGCTCGTGTTTTACCGATAATGTGTTTTTACGTGAACTTGGTGTTTTGTAGGGTGGTTGGAGAATCATCCTAAAGCAGCGAACAGCTATGAATACGACATTTCATGGCGCAGGTTGGGGTGTAAACCTGCCCTTTTTTTCCTTGTTTTCAAAACAGGCGTTTCTGTGCAAAATAGTAGTTTTCTGGGGTGTAGGAGTCTGGAGTCCTTAAGCTCAAAAACTCTCAATTGGCGCCAGTTTAAACCATCATAAACGTTCGAACTGTCATATAATATGGTTTTCCATATTATATGTGTTTTAGTGTGAGATAGTAGGTTATATGGGCGGGAGTTTGGAGTCCAATAGCTCAAAAAGGGTCATTCATATTGTTTTCTGATGAAAATCTACCCCAATATTGAATATTGGAAGTTTTCCCGATTTTTCTCATTTTTATCTCCCATTACACTCCAGGTCCCAATATTAGGAAATATTGTTTGTACTACTACTGTTTCATAAATTTTTATTTTCATTTCCAATGCCATTTTCCTATTTTTCTCATATCTACATATTTTTGTATTTATTGGATCATATATTTTTTACTGACACACTTTTCTTTGTTTTCTCTCTCAGTGTATCATTCACCCATATACTTATATTCTTTAACTTAACTTACTGGGCGATTCTTCACTTTTGTTTTAATCTTCTCTTGTTTTTTATTCCTTGTGGAGAATTTTTTAATGTTATGTTCTGAGTGGGAACTTAGTCCGGGAAAGTCTCCTTATAACAGTTACATAAAGTTCAACAGGGGAAGATAGGAGCACTTACTCTCGGGGCACAAACACCCTGCTGATACTTTACTGTCACAATTCACTAACCATCACTCTTAAATACAACAGGGGGAAATTTTACTGTCCAGAGGCCAGAGAACTCCACACATAGAAATATCAATAATTTATGGCCTACTCTAGCTTTGTCATGTCTATAGTCATCTCATTCTCAGGCTCTGTTCCGCCTCCGTCCCAGCTACCCTAATGAAATGCTGGACAGGTATTTTACGTTAATGTAATCAGACAAAATCCAAAATGGGAGCAGTGATGTAAAGTAGTTTAAAAGTTTAAAGAAAAGGATCTTTACCTTCGAAGCAAATATATCAATGCAAAGTTTCTCGCTGTTACCACCTATAGACTTACTCTTCAAATATTCCTAGTTTAAACATTAAATAAATGAGGGAGCAAAAATACTAAGAAGGTTTAATTAACCTAATATTGATTTATTCACAAATTTACATTAAAGGAAAACGGTCATCTTAACAACACAAAAAAATGGTATCAAAAGAAATGCAATTCAAATAATGAAACATAGTTGATTAGACGCGTGGTCTACAATAATTAAAAATCAAAATGGGGTCGGACACGTGGCCCATGTGACCCAGAGACTGTGTTAGTCTCAAAAGGCAAAAAATTGTATAGAAAAAAATATATACACACAATCCCACTGCACACAGTCCGAATACTGTAAAAGCCAGGTTCCCTATAAAGTTAAAATTAGTCTAAGCTAAGAATTAGGGGAAAACTAAATGGCCATTGATATAGTACCTGCACTCCTTTGAAGATTAGTCCTATGCCCGTGATAGCTGTTGACCTGGTCGCACTTTGCCCTTTGTACTCTTGCCTGGCTCACCCCAAGAATCCTCGTTTGTGGTAATTAAGGTTCCCAGGTTCCACTCCTTCACAGTCTACAGCCGGCAGCCACAGGACTCCTTGGTGAGTCATGTTTTGGGAGAGGGGGATGGGGTGAGCCAGAGGTGCACGGATTCACTGACCAGGGACTCAGGGAGGTCAGTAGGCCAGGGCCGCTTCTAGTTGAATGGGCTCGACGCTAAGGTCGAAGAGATCACCTGGCTTCACCTTTCCAGACAGGTGAGGAGCTTGATGCGCACGGTAATCCATTAGGGGTGCCATATCGGGACTTCAGGACAGGGCAATATATTGTTGCAATAGTGCAGAGGAGGCAGGATTTTGTACTAAATACTTTAGAGAAATCTTGCTGCTCTAAGGGAGTTTATATATACAATAATCCTACCTATACTGGCTTGCTAAAAATTAATATTTAAAATGATTAATTAGCAATGGACTGGTGCGATGGGCATACATCTTAAAATTAACAAACCTTAATTGGTATTGAGAAATATAAGATGCATTAATTTAGCAGTATTGGAATTGATATAAAAAATGCAGTTTAGGAATTTAATCTCGACCCACGTAGTTTAAGGAAAGAACCAACATACGCCGGGGTTACACTAAGGCCCTCTGTGGCGTATCTACGCTATGACGTCACGAGCATGGCGTGCGCCACTGTCCACAAGTTTAGGTTTAGATTAGTCCTCCCTATATTTGTTAAAGAAAATTGAATGTAGGAGAGAACGTTTAAGGGTAGCTATAGTATTAGTAGAAGAGAGCTAAAAATACGATTGAAAGAAGAGGAGTGAAGAAAATTCTTCACATTCCTTCATTTGTTTAATTATTAATATGCTTTATTTTTTTTTTTGAGTTAGCGTTGATTGTGAAGTTCTTTAAGAGCTTCAAACTATGACAATTACTCATAGCACATTTGATTCCTTCTTTCCTTCCTTTGGGAAACAATATCATCTAAAAATACCAATGATTCAATTTCAATATTTTTAATCAACATTATTTTTTTACTAATACTATTCACTTTGTCAGTCACGATACAGCATAGCTTGGGCCAATATATATTTCCTTATCTTCCTTTTTGTTTAATCTCTACGTTTTCTGTTGTAGGCTAACTGCTGGACAGTTGATGGTTGCTCTACCTTTTTAATTCATTTACTTAAATATCAGTGCTTCCTTCCATCATATCATTTTCCTATTTCATGTAATCGTTCAAGTCTAGCTTATTGAAGCACTTATATGCATCACAAAATTTACAGCCTCTCTATTAATCAGGCACTATTTAAACACCGCAATCCACTTAAATCATAACATATAGTTATAACTTCACTACCCTTAACGTTTTCCTCTTCCATCAAATTCCCGTGTCCTTACATTTAATCATCGGCATGTTTTCACAGGTTATATATTGGTCAAGTCAACCAGGAAGGTAATTTTCCCAACCCTTTCCCGTGAACGTTACTCCCTTTCATTAAGTCTTTATACTAGGCAACACTTGTCTCATACCCAGAAATAAACATATTTAGAGATAAAAAAAAGGAAACTAAATAGAAGAATACTGTTAGGAGAATTCCATCAATGCATAGTTAGGTAACATGATTTGGACCTCTAAGTTGTATTCCTACCCATTGGAGATTAGCCTTCCCCGAAACTATGGCCATTCCTCCCTACGGGCCAACCAAGGGAAAGGCCCGTGCCAACAACAAGTGTTGGCTTTAATACCCCAACCATTCCTCGACAGGGAATGCTATCTTGTGTAAAGGCGTTCATAGTATATTGCAGGCTACAACACTCCTGTTAGAGCAGTCTATTCCATCTTGTGGCAAAATGTTTTAGTGGTATACTTCTTTTCTAATTCTGGAAGGAATTTTTTTTCTATTGCTCAAAATGAATTAAACAAGTTGTTCATATGGTTTATTTTATCAATAACTCTCTCTCTCTCTCTCTCTCTCTCTCTCTCTCTCTCTCTCTCTCTCTCTCTCTCTCTCTGTTATCTTATTTCTTGTGTAAAGGATTAGGTGTAAATTCATAAATTATTCTTTGCAATGACTTTTTTTTTATGTTAATATAATGTGATCTTTGGGGCTTTCAATCTGTTTATTATTTATTCTGGCATAAATTGAAGAAGGTGAGTAACACCAGAGTAGTCTTGTGTAAAATTGATCTATTTTCACATCATAAAATTACTTTTTACATGTTCTTCTTAGACAAATAATTTCCACTCAATTTCGTGTCATTACAGAATGCCCTGCATGGCCCCAGTACCAGTTCCTATAACACAAAATCTATGCAAATATAAGAATTTGTATCGTGTGCAAAGTATCAATGTAATAATACCAGTTTCCTAATATTGCAAGAGGGTGTGCCCCTCTCTTTTATTCTTCTCCTGTACTTCTCTTTCACCATATTTCCTAAATCTTTCCCATCCCGAGTACCTGCCTTTGAGCTATAAACTGGATTGTATCCAGGGGTAGGTACTCTTTCTTTCCCCATATTCCCCACTTCCCTATTCTTATTATTGTTGTTGCATCTGTGTAATAAGAATTTTAGTATGAGAAAGAGGACATTTTGAAATGTAAGAAGCAGTTTTGGGTAAAATATGAAAACAAATAATTTATAAAATCAATGTTTATCAAAGAACATATGAAAACTATGTCTAATATTGATATTTTTTTTTTACATAAAATTTCAAAATGAGTACAAATTTTGTAAGTCGAAGGCTGTAGGCTTCACTTTGTAATTCTTATTGAATTTGATTGGTTCTATCGGAGATTTACCCAATTATCTTGGGAAGGCATAATAATGCCTGTAATCTATAACTCATCATTACATGTATTTCTGCTAACATTCACTCCATCTGATCAGTTTACTCAATGTCTTCTCCTATGTCAGACTAGACATTAAATCCAAACAAACTCGTAAGGTGCGTGAGGCTCTTTTGAGGAAAAGTAAATAAGTGGATGATTCTTAATCAGAAAGTTTTGCTTATGAAGTAAATCGTATTCGTGCTTTTGCATTATTTGTAAGGTAAGAAGGAAAATTTACAGTTTCATCCATTATGGGAAATCTATTATAATAATATATTTCCCGAGTAAAGCAAGTCTTTTGTAGTATTTCTATAAAATATTATCTGTCGCAAATGCCTAGTTCTTTATATATCGACGATCAAACTCACGCTACTCATGTCTTCCTCCCAGATATTTTCTAAGTCTGTTGTTATTGTTGACTGTGTCTTGTATTTGCTTAAATGAGACCTGTAACCACTATAATCCGCTGACAAACTAGTCCACTATGAAGTCTTACACGTTTGGCCAATCAGAGCGCCTGTCCACTATGACGTCATACATGTTTGGCCAATCACAGCGCGACAATACAATATCTTCCCAGGCATTTAATTTCGTTTTTAGACATGGAGACCAAAGAAAGGGCGTCATCTCATGTTGCACAAGAAGTTGAAATTCCATTTTCTTGTCCTGACTGTTTCGTAACTTACAATGAATTTGTTGAAAAACTAGTGCATTTGTGCCAGAGACACAATTTAATTTTACAAAATCAAAATTGGCCTGCATGTCAAGGAACCTTCCCAACGGCTTCACGTTTTCCTCAAAGCAGCAGCACATCTTTATGAACCAACAGTTTAAGGTAAGCTTCATTAATTTATAGAGTATATTATAATAGTGATAGTATAACGATGTATGCAGCAGTACCATCCCTTTGGATTTGGTTTGATGGATGTGTTAGGTAGTGGCTGTAAGGGGGGGGGGGTGGTCTCCCAGGGGTAGGCCTAGGTAGGGGTACAGAGCCCCTAGGCTAGGTTAGGTGGGTTTATTAGGTTCAGTAGTGCCCTGATAATCACTGTGGCCTTAAAGGGGGGTCGCAGGGGGGGCGGAGCCCCCCCCCCCCCGGTAGGGCTAGATAGGGGTATAGGGGGAGGGGTGGTGGAAGGATAAGTATTCATTTATTGCAAATATCATTTGACGCCCCCCCCCCCCCAAAACCCCGGTTCCCACCTGGTGTCCCCCATAATTGTTGGGATGGAGTAGGGTCTTTCTGCATTCTAGAACAACTTAGTAAATCTCCAAATCGGATGGTTTGCGGTCAAAATAAACGTTAAATTAGTTGGAACTACACTATTTCTGATGCAACAAATATATTTTTATTCCAGTGTCCCCATAATGGATGAAACTGTAAATTTACCGGTAAGAAATTGAGGTCAAAGGTCAGTCAAGGCCTTTTTTTCACAAAATAGTTTATTTTGCTTTATATGTAATGCTAAATACAGTTGTGTAAATACTCATGGATAACTTTCATACGCATTATCACGCAGCCTCTTCCAGTTTATGGAAATAATGGAGAAATTATCCGAATTAGTGTGCTTTTATATTAACAACGTAGGCTACAAATGGTGTTTCTTTATTTCATTTATACAGTATTTACACTGATCTGGGTAAGGGCTTGTTTCTTCATCATTTTGATTTTTAGGGACGTAATTTTTTTTTATTTTATCAATAAATACTGTTTTGGTCTTACTCTGTTCATTCTAATGGTAAATTGTATATGAAAATTGTGATGTAAGATAGGAATGAATTTAATCAAAGATAAGGGAAAACAAAATATTCTTATATGCCATGCAGACTACACCTCTCACTATTATCTTACTGTATTAGAGGGAAATGTAACCTAGGAAAAAAACTACTTTTTTCTATAGAAAAAAATACGCTCTCTATGAAAATGACACTCGTTCCCATCGCAAATAAATAGTTTCAGAAATATATATATATATATATATATATATATATATATATATATATATATATATATATATATATATATATATATATATATATATATATATATATATATATATATATATATATATATATATATATATATATATATATATATATATATATATATATATATATATATATATATATATATATATATACTATGATAATGGGGGACCCCAAGTGGAAACCCAGGGTTTTGTGTGAGGAAAACTTACTGCGCATAGACTCCTCATCCACTAATAGGATTTGTTCTTCTCTACCCACCAAATTTAACTATTTGACATCGCCCACTTAATTCAAGTATATGACTTGACCTAGTATAACTATACCATTCCTTTCATGTAATACCCTCATATACATATTACATTTGACCACAGTATTACTCGTTTTACTATCCAATACCTTATAAAATCACTTATTTTATATTCCCATTAAATATTGTCTATCATACATTCCATTTTATCTTGCTAGATTACTTTTTGGGCTCAAGCAATGTCATCCTGATGGAAGGTTCCTTCAGTAGCTTCCTTTGGATATATATGACTACCATAAATATTCCTAGAGAATTAAACTAAAGGTTTTCACAGAATTCTAACTTCTGGCGTGAGTACCCTAAAGGTTTCCCTCAAGAATATCGTATATCAACAGGGGACGCATGCATTAACACGTCACATTGCTATCTGCACCCCACCTAGCGATTAAGTTTCGAGGGGGAAAGGTGGCGAGGTAACTGAGGAGCCGTTCCAAAGTTACCCTTCCTTCGTTACTGTTACGGTACTCTCAATGTAAACAAACCGTCCGTAATACTGTGTGACGTCACGTCCGTCCCCGTTCCGTTTCTGGTAGCTCCCAACACCGTTTGTTTGTTCCTAGTGATCATCTTTTATCTTGTGCATTCTGGGCCATGTCTCAAGCTTCTGCATCGCCTTCTTCCGGAAAGTTGAGTACCAGGTTCTTGTATTGTTTAAATAAGCTTTGGCCGTAAAGTAACGATTTTTTACGCTAAAATCTTGTGTTTTGTGGTGGAGCTGTGCTTTTCCCGGAGACGCCATTTTATGGTGCAGCTGTTCACCTTGTATGCGTTATTTAGCTAGCCAGAACAGCCTTCCCGGCCTTATAACTAATTAAATATCATTAGTTATTTAGTCTTCATTAATAGGAATTAGTTATATTATGCCGATGGTATTCTTCGGCGCTCTTAGTTAGCCGACCCCATACTAGACTTTCAGCCTAGCCTAGGCCGCAGAATAGTGTTCATGTTTACTTCTGCATGATATAATAAGTGTTCCTAGTGTTATGTTAATGAAGATATAGGCATTTTTAAACATACAAGATTCAGCGTTGCACATGTCTTTCGCCTTCTAGGGACCATACAAGGGACTGTGCCTGGTCCATCCATGTCACATCCCCTAACCCAATGTTTGGACCCTTGTATGCTTCCTTATCTCCCCTGTTACCTTCGGGTAACCTCCCTCTGGGTAGCCTTGCTATATCTTAGCCCCTTACCCGGAAATATTTTCGGGTAGGTTAGGCTAGATCATTCTTCCCTCTTCCCTACCATAGTTTATGGGGGGACTTCGGACAGAACCCCAGAGTACCTATCGTTCATCCCAGTCCACCCTTAGGGAACGCCTTTCCCTTTAGGTATCGACTGAGACTGAAGGTGGAGGGGCCCTGCCCTTCCCCCTAGACTGCTCTTGGTTGGGACACGTCCCATCCTCCTGTAGCCTAGCGATACGTCTCCCCAGCCCTCCCTAATCTAGGAGAAGCTCTCCTGGTTTAGGTTAGGTGTTGGAAGATTCTGTTTTATTATAGTTTAGGACAGTACACCAGTGCTGTTCCTACTCTGAGCTAACCTACCCTAGGGTTGGAGATTCCCCCACCCCTTGGGAGCTTTAGGGTTACGACCCCTTCTGATCCCTCAGACCCCTACCCGCACTCTATCCCTTTGTGTCGGCTTGCCTTCACACCCCTGTCCACTGTCCTACATAGGTTAAGCTGTGCTCTCCTGCTTGGCTGGCCGCTCTGCTACATTTCCCCCTCATAGTCGAACTATAAGGTAGTGTTGAAGATCACCCTCCCCCCCTTTTTTGAGTGTCCTCTGATCCTCCCTTGGATTACCTTAGGCTTCCAGCCGTCTGCCAGCTTCCTGCCGGTGGGTGATAGGCATATCCCTTCCTATCATGAGTGCACTCCTTCCGGAGGTAAGCCGGTCGGGTATCGGACATTACCCTTCCCAACTCCCTCCTTACCTTTCTCTCTTCTATCATGGTGCCGGTCCACTGCCGTCTTCGCCTGCCGGCGCTAGCCGTCGGCACCCCAGGTGACTTTCCTACTTCATAGGACGTTCCTATCTGAGGATTACCTAAGGCAACAACTTGCCGGCTGCCGGGGGCTGCCACCCCTTGCCGCCGCTAGCCGCTAGCACCCCAGGTGACCTTCCTACTTCACAGGATGTTCCTATCTGAGAATTACCTAAGGTGACAGCCTGCCGGCTCCCGGGGGCCGCCGCCCCTTGCCGCCGCTGCCGCCGACTTCTCAGACAACCTTCCATCTTATGTACCCAGCTGGGTTCACCAACGCCGATAGCCTGCCGGCTGCCGCAGGTCACCGCCCTGCCGGCGACCTGCCGCCGTGCCTGCGGTCGCCCTTATAGGTGTTTCCTACCTTTCTGCTGCTCAGTGTGTAGCCTTAGATGGATTCACCCCGCTGGGCCGGACTCCAGCTTGCCGCCGGCTTGCCGGCGACGCTCTTGCGGCTTCCATGGACAAGCACCCATTCACCCCGGCTGCCGGCCCCGTGCCTGCAGTCGACCTATACAGCCGTATAGCCAGACTGATCTTCTTTGCTATTTCATACCTTGAAGACAGTGACTGAGGTGTACGTTTGTACAGTACAATGTTTCCAGCATACTCTGTGCTTCTCAGTGCAGTCTCTTGCTAGGACATACCCAAATATAAGGGGGTTTACCCTATTTTCCCCCTCTTTTCTCTAGGTTCTGAACGATTTCAGACCCTCTCCACTCTGTAGACAATTCCTGTTTAAGGAAGCCTAGTTTGGCTCCCCCAAGGGATACCATTCCCTCCCTTAGAACCTCAGGTTCTAAAGAATTGTGGGCAGAAAAGGTCACGGTAACTAGCTGGACGGGATTTACAAGTATGTGTCTTCCTACTTCTCTTCTAGCTCACCTATCCTGAGCTCACATAAAACACAAAGATACAGATTAGTGAATCGTAATTTTAAGAGTAATTATGCCATAACTCTGTTTTCCATGTACTCGTGTTCTCTTTCTTTTACAGGACGAGTACCTGAAGTATGAAAGCTCCTTTTGTGCAGTTCACCGCCAGGACTTCTACGGGAATAGGGCGTGCCGGACCCATGCCAACTGTACAGCTAAAAAGGGCAACTTGAAATATTGGGATCCACAGTCCTTGCTCAATCTGCAAAGGCCTCCTTGATGAGGCGTTCGACAACCCTCCGTCCGCGGAGGCCAGGGACAATGCTCGAGAGAAACTGCGCAAGTGGGTGCGCAGTTTCCAGAAGAACGCTACCGGGCCGTATCTCCCCAGTGAGAAGATGAGGGCCATGCTTTTCCCATGAGCATCAGCAGATTCTGTGATTCCCCGGGATCAGATCCCCTTGGTTCAACTGACCGTTGAGCCCGACATCGAGACCACGCTGAGCAAATGTCGTCTGGACGAGGTGGAGAAGATATCGGACGTGTCCGACAACACCAAGAGGACCCTCATGGGTGAGGATCTGGAGGAAGAAGAGGATCAGATGGAGTACCCTGATTCGGAGGGCGA
Source organism: Palaemon carinicauda (assembly GCF_036898095.1). Taxonomy (NCBI): domain Eukaryota; kingdom Metazoa; phylum Arthropoda; class Malacostraca; order Decapoda; family Palaemonidae; genus Palaemon; species Palaemon carinicauda. The sequence continues at coordinate 32,877 of NW_027170944.1, forward strand.
GGTCGCCCCACCACCTATGGCAGCCCCTGTGGTGGTCGAGGAGCCAGTCCCGTCCACCTCCGCTGCCTCACAGCCCCTGCTACCCGCCACCGAAGATGCCATCCGGGTATTGGTGGTATTGATGGACGAGAAGCTTAATAAGCATTTTGGGGAGATCACAAGTCGTTTGATGGGATGGAAGCAACCGAAGAAGATCTCGGTTAAGGACCTTCCCTCCTGGTCGGAGTCTAACCCCTGGAGGTACGCCGAGCATATGCCCATTACGACGGGAAAGATCTTCATCAACGACAAGTTAGGGTCCATCCTTTTGGACGAAGTGGAGTTCCTTCCTAACTTTGAGGCTTACCCGGACTGTTACGTCCGACTCAGGTCTGAACCGGCCTCCAAGGAGGAGACTGAGCCCAAAGAGGTGATTGTGTTCGATCACTCAAAAGCCCAAGCCATGCTGGCAGAGTGCCTGAAGAGTCGCGGTTTCACCAAATCGAAAATGCTAGCACTGAGTAAGAAGCACCCGTCCTTTCTTACTCCCTCTTCTGCGACCTTTCCCTTCATAGAAAAGGCCTTTCATGCGGTCATGAAGGCGGTGGAGGAAGGAAAGCCCTGCCCTACCCTGGAGGAGTGTAGGCCTCTCTCCCTTGCCCTTCCCACAACGACAGATTCTGGAAACACATCCAGTTTACCTTCACGGTTGGGAAGCTGGAACCTGACGTGGCTGGACTTCAGTTCAATGAAAATCTTCCGAAGCTGAACGACCACCTTCTTCGGCGGGAGCAAGAGACCAAGGAGAGACTAGCTGCCTCCCTGTCTCACCAAATTCAGCTTGAGGTCACGGCCGGGGACGTTAGAGTCCCATATCTATATATGGTTCTCGCGAAGACCCACTTAATGACTGTGATGAAGGACTTGTACAGCTTCATCAGGGACCGAAGAACCTGCAGAAAATTCGTGTTTGCCAACACGGCAGTAAAACACGAACCCCGGAAGCTAACATCCTCCAACATCTGGGGTAAGCATCTCTTTCCATCTGCTCTGGTGAAAGAGATCGTTGACAAAGCCGCTTCTGAGAACTGGAACCTTCTCAATAAGTGGGGCATGCCGCAAGAGGAAATCCTCTCAGGAAGAAGGCCCTTAGCCTATGAGGAAATCCTCCAAACCTAGACCACAGCAGCGTCAACAAAAACGCCAGTTTCCGGCTCCCGCTACTCCCTAAGTGGTCGCACAGCCGCAACAGACCTTTCAGTTGGTCCCCCAACCGGTGGTGTCACAATCACCGGTCTTCACCCCTGCCTACGAACGACAGTCCTCTACCTTTCGTCCTAGAGGTGGAGGCTCCGGCAGAGACTCCTCGCGTCGTCCCTCCAGGGGTAGAGGAGGAAGAGGAGCTAGCGGCCGAGGTGGCAAACCCTTGGGAAACCAGAAACAATGAAGTGCTTCCGGTGGGAGGAAGACTCCGCCACTTTCAGGATCGCTGGACCTTCGATCCTTGGGCACACAGCATCATCAAGAAGGGACTAGGTTGGAGCTGGACACAACCACTTCCAACCTTCCACTAATTCGTCCAGCCATCAACCCCCCTCTTGGAAGAATATGTCCTAGAACTCTTGAACAAGAAGGTGATCAAGAGGGTAAAGACTGTTTTGTGTTCCCAAAAAGGACTCGGACAAACTCAGAGTCATTCTCGACTTGTCCCCCCTCAACAAGTTCATTGCGAACAACAAATTCAAGATGCTGACTCTTCAACAAATAAGAGCCCTACTGCCTCACAAGGCCTACAACGGTCTCAATAGACCTGGCGGATTCCTACTGGCACATCCCAATGAACCACCATGCTTCCTCCTACCTAGGACTCCGGCTCCAACGAAGAAGCTACGCCTTCAGAGCCATGCCCTTCAGGCTCCGAGAATCTTCACCAAGCTAGCAGACACAATCGTCCACCAGCTACGCCTTCAGGGCGTCCAAGTGATGGCCTACCTCGACGACTGGCTGGTCTGGTCGACTTCGCCAGAAGAATGTTTGAGAGCTTGAAGCAAAGTGACCCAGTTCCTGGAACATCTGGGTTTCAAAATAAACACCAAGAAGTCTCGCCTCACTCCAGTTCAGAAGTTCCAATGGTTAGGAATCCATTGGGATCTTCAGTCACACTGCCTTTCCATTCCACTGAAGAAAAGGAAAGAAATAGCAGGGTCTCTCAGAAGGCTTCTCAAATCAAACGGATCTCAAGACGACAGCAGGAGCAAGTTCTCGGCTCCCTACAGTTCGCCTCAGTGACAAACCCAGTGTTACGAGCACAGCTAAAGGATGCCTCAGGAGTCTGGAGACGAAACGCATCCGTCGCTCGAAAAGATCTCAAGAGACCCCTACCGAACAGGCTTCGCTCCCTTCTAAGCCCGTGGTCACAAGCAAGGACCTTGAAAAGATCCATCCCTCTCCAACCTCCGCCTCCATCGCTCAACATCCACACGGACGCTTCTCTGGAGGGTTGAGGGGGTCACTCCCATCAACGGCAAGTTGAAGGAACATGGTCTCCCCTATTCAAGACGTTTCACATCAACATCTTGGAGGCCATGGTGCTTCTTCTCTCCCTGAAGAAATTATCCCCGCGTCCCTCGATATACATCCGTCTGGCTCTGGACAGCTCAGTAGTAGTCAGATGTCTCAATCGTCAGGGCTCGAGATCGCCCCTCATAAATCAGGTGCTATTGTCCATCTTCCGCCTGGCGGACAGGAAGAAGTGGCATATGTCTGCAGTTCACCTACAAGGATTCCGCAACGTGACGGCGGACGTTCTATCCAGGACAAGCCCTATAGAGTCGGAATGGTCCCTAGACACAAGATCATTCTCCTTCATCTCTCGTCAAGTCCCGGAACTACAGATCGACCTCTTCGTGACAACAAGCAACTTCCTCAATATATGGCCCCTTACGAGGACCCCAAAGCGGAAGCAGTGGACGCCATGTCCCTATACTGGAACAGATGGTCCAAGATTTACCTGTTCCCTCCACCCAACCTTTTGCTGAAAGTCCTCTCCAAACTGAGAACCTTCAAAGGAACAGCAGCCCTAGTGGCTCCCAAGTGGCCCCGGAGCAACTGGTTCCCCCTAGTCCTGGAGCTACAGCCCAAGCTGATCCCCCTGTCGGGCCCAGTTCTCTCCCAACAGGTGCAGAAGTCGACTGTCTTCGCTTCATCAAAGAAAGTCAAGGATCTTCATCTCATGATTTTCTCTCCCTAGCCGTGAAGAAAAGGTTTGGGATCTCGAAGAAAAGTTTGGACTTCCTAGAGGAATACAAAACAAAGTCTACTAGAAGGCAATATGAATCATCCTGGAAGAAGTGGGTGTCCTTCGTTAAGGCAAAAAATCCTACGGAAATCTCCATAGATTTTTGCATGTCCTTCTTTATTCACCTTCATGGACAAGGCTTAGCAGCGAATACGTTTTCCACCTGTAAATCGGCCTTGACTAGACCACTTCTATACGCCTTCCAAATAGATTTATCCAGCGAAATCTTCAATAAACTCCCGAAGGCGTGTGCTAGACTCCGTCCAGCACCTCCACCGAGACCCATCACCTGGTCCCTGGATAAGGTGCTCCATTTTGCCTCTAGCTTGGACAACGAATCTTGCTCTCTGAAAGACTTGACTCAAAAAGTGATCTTCCTTTTTGCTCTCGCCTCGGGAACCCGAGTCAGTGAAATATTGGCATTATCAAGAGAAGAGGGCCAGATACAGTTCGCCGACACGGGGGAACTTACCCTCTTCCCTGACCCCACGTTTCTCGCTAAAAATGAACTTCCCACCAAAAGATGGGGCCCTTGGAGAATCTGCCCCCTGAAAGAAGATTCCTCTCTATGCCCAGTGGAGAGTCTTGAGGTCTATCTTCAAAGAACTTCAGACTTTGGCGGAGGACAACTTTTTAACACTAGAACGACCGAGCGGTCATTTTGACCGCATTTTGATTATCGGATGCATAGAGCAATTATAATCTTTCCCCAACAAACTTGATACTCATTGACTTTTCCTAACTTTTCATGATATATATTGATAATAAGTTTAAATTAAAATATGCTATAATACTTTGAGATATATTAGGTAATACCTAGAACGACCGAACGGTCATTTTGACCGCTAGGGAGCAATACAATGGTAATTATGGTGGTGCGCCAGTCAAAACGTTTGACAGCTTGTATTCCCGGCACCTGTAAGTCTGGCAGCGTTTTATTGTTTCAGTCAGTTTTCCCTGAAGTCCTAAATGATAAACAAATTGTACAAACGCTCTTTGTTGAATGATGAAATTGACATATTTGTTGACACTATCTGAATCTGAGTCTGAAGGACATCCTATATTTGAAGATGAAGAAAACGAGTATATCCACAATCAAGAAAGTTCATCTGAATATGATGATTATTATGACGATAGTGATAATGAAAATTAACAGTTATAAAGTACTGTTGCTCTTTGAAACAAGAAGATATTGTAGATGTGCAAACAACTTCTACTACTATTCCGACTGTCAAGGATGGAACGAGGTGGGAAGTTATAGAACAGGATCTTGTCAATGCCGGGAGAATTACCGCCCGTAACGTAACACGTGAAATACCGGGACCAACATCCCTTGCCAAACCTCAAGTTTTTCCTGGACAAGTTCTGAGCGCTTTCACATTATTGATAGATGACTTCATTATCAAACACATACAAAAGTGTACAGAAACTGAAGCGGGAATGAAATTGAATGATGAGAATTGGAACATATTATTTGAATAGATTTATGCTACTATAGGCATTATGTATGCCAGAGAAGTTCTTGTAAAAGAACAATCTGTTGAAAACCTTTGGTCAGTAAAATGGGTGCCTCTCTTTTTCCAAGAGACAATGTCACGAGCACGTTTAAAGGAAATTATGAAATTCCTAAGATTTGACATTCGATCATCACCATCCATTCGAAGGCAAACTGACAAATTTGCTATGATCTTAGAAGTTTGGGACAGAATTGTGTAAATTGTAACCAGTAAATCATACATTGTAAGGATTGTAGCACTATATATACAAACACTCACACAAAATATATATATATATATATATATATATATATATATATATATATATATATATATATATATATATATATATATATATCTACATATATATATATATATATATATATATATATATATATATATATATATATATATATATATATATATATATATATATATATATATATATATATATATATATATATATATCTATATATATATATGGTACATATATATATATATATATATATATATATATATATATATATATATATATATATATATATATATATATATATATATATATCTATATATATATTTATATATATATATATATATATATATATATATATATATATATTTATATATATAAAGATATATATATATATATATATATATATATATATATATATATATATATATATATATATATACATATATATATATATATATATATATATATATATATATATATATATATATATATATATATATATACCATATATATATATATATATATGGTATATATATATATATATATATATATATATATATATATATATATATATATATATATATATATATATATATATATATATATATATATATATATATTCATGTATATATATATATATATATATATATATATATATATATATATATATATATATATATATATATATATATATATATATATATATATATATTATATATATATAATATATATATATATATATATATATATATATATATATATATATATATATATATATATATATATATATATCTTTATATATATATATATATATATATATATATATATATATATATATATATATATTTATATATAATATATATATATATATTTATATATATATATATATATATATATATATATATATATATATATATATATAATATATATATATATATATATATATATATATATATATATATATATATATATATATCTATATATATATATATATATATATATATATATATATATATATATATATATATATATATATATATATATATATATATATATATATAAAGATATATATATATATATATATATATATATATATATATATATATATATATATATATATATATATATATATATATATATATATATATATATATATATATATATATATTATATATATATATATATATATATATATATATATATATATATATATATATATATATATATATATATATATATATATATATATATATATATATATATATTTGTGTAATAGGTTTTATGTGAATATTGTTCATAGAACCTACCTGTATTTTTCTGTATCCATGTCAATATTTTTTCCACATATTCTTTCAATGTCAGCAGCCTTTTTAGTTATTATAGCAATTGTAATCTTTATCATTTCATTCCTTAATATTGAGTTTCCCTATTGAACAAAAATAAATGTACCTTTAAATGGCATTGGTTTAAATAAAACACAGCTTGTTTATTTCATGAACAGTTCTTCGTTATCGTAGAATAAACATAAGTTACCAAAAATAAATTAGGAATTATAAATGAAAAAAAAAAATAGCATAACTGCAATGGAAATTTATGTGCGGTCATTTTGACCGCTTGGTCGTTCTAGGGGGTTAACCATCAGTGGCCGTTCTAGTGTTAATCCGGTGCGATGTGAAATTCCCTTGTGATGGTTGCAAGGAGTGGTCGTCTTCTCAGTGGGAACAAAGTATAACACTCGTAGAAAGAAGAAGAAGGTTAAGTGGTATTGTTCCCGCATATAGCTTCCTACCCGATAGAAGAAAGCTGATGCATTCTTTTTCTAGCCATGATACTATAGTATCTGCTGCTTCACAAAATGAGTATGATGTCTCAGGAGAATTATCCTTTATATCTCCAGGTTCGAAAAATTTGCTTGTTCTCAATCTCCTCCAAGTGTTTTCAGTTGTAAGCAGTTGATTATTGCAGAAAAAGAGGACCAAGGAGATTTATCACTGGTCCCGGAGGTTTCTCATTTGCAGGTAAGAAAATTGTCTCCACACCCCATGCCCATGATGAAGCATACAGTTTGTCAATCAACGAGTGACCAAATTTAGTCTCCCCATACCATTTACTTTTTAAAGCTTCTCAGAAACAAATTCTTCCTATGACCTAAGGGGGCCCTACAAGTAGGTTTCTTCAAGAGTGAAGTTGAGAAATTAACTTTACATAGAATGTCAGTAAGCTTCCTTAGTATTTTACAGGGTTGGGGACTCCAAAGAAAGAAATAGCATCTCTTTCCTCTAATAAAGCATCGAAACAGAGATCAGTGGTTTATGTCTTATTGATCTAGTGCCAACCTAGTGCTGTGTCTGTACACCCATAAACAACCTCATATAAATGCTGAAATGAATGCACCGCATGTTTTGGTGTAAGCAAGCCCTCGGAATGCTCCGCCACCTGTATGCAAATGGCGGATATAGATCATCGATATCTAATCCCCAACGTGCATTGTAGGAGGAGGAGATGAAACCCTCTCTCAATCTGCCATCTCATTATGAGCCAGTCACACAAAGAGATTATTTTATGTTATGATATACCAGATCTCCCTCACACTCACATGACTATAAATAATAGATTTGACGATAGCGTAAAGACGTTGAGGTTTCCTGTTTCCAGGCCGAGACATACATCTCAAGGTGCTTCAACCATGAGATTGACAGAGGACTATCTGCAGTCATCGTTTCAACCAGAGTCTTCTGAAGTGTCAATTGTTACTCCCATGTAAGTCCTAGCCTCAGCTCTTCATTTGTGAACATTATTTCTTGACAAAACATAATTCTGACGGAGGAATCTACTTTGTTTGAAAACAATAATGACATTTGGACAAAATACTTCCAACCAATCAGCTATTAGGAAACTTTCCCGTGCTAAAAGGGCACCCTTGAAAGTCGGTGCATATGCACCTCAATAAAAAAATATTAACTATAGAGAGTCTTTGCAGTATTCCTTTTATATCATACTGTCATCAGACTATTTGATCATTTTTCACCAAGATATTACTACGTGTAGAGACTTTTTGGGTCATTTCACTGGCCAGAAAGTATTATATTGGATCCCTCTTTTTTTTTTCTTTGCCTACACATACACCGAAGGGTTTGGCCAATTCTTTCTACATTCTCCTCTGTGGCCATTTACCTGACAACCCTACGATAACCCAAAAATTTTGACAAAATTATCGTTAGAGACTGAACAAAATTTTTTAACAAAAAAAAAAATAGTTTTTCTTGTAGTAAACAATATTCTTTCACTGAATTTGACCTTCATTTCAAAAGCATATAAACCGAAAACCTGTTAGACCATCTAAGAACTGGGATATTTTCTAGAAATCTAATGGTCTTTGATCCACTCTTTGCTTGCAGAAAAAGAAAATTTTTAAGCTCCTATGTACTGGCAAGCGATACAGGCTGAGGTTACGCACACCTACCCCATTATTCAATATTTCTTAGACAATTAGGTTTTTATTTGTAATAGAAATAAGTTTAAATTTCGAAGAAAACCGTTTTTTTTTCCTATAGCAAATATCTGTTTTTAGTAAAAAAAAACCTTTTTTGAGTCCGTAACTATAATAAATCCAAACATTATCCTACAATTCTACTCCAGTTTATCAATTTGTGAAGAAGGCGGTCGATATGATTTCAACTGAGGAACAAGCATATTTGTTCTGTCTGTTTATTGCTTCTTACCTAGGTTTATAAATCAAGGATTATCAAGCATCTCTGGTATGATGATTGGGATATGTTAGTGAGGTGATAATGGCAATAATACGAATTAAAAGTCAATCTGTATCTCACAAAGAGAGTGTAAAGTGTTTAAGTTGTTGCTGTTGTGGATTAAAGCCAACAGTATTTGTTGGCACAGGCCGTTCCCTTGGTCGGCCCGTAGATGAGAGAGTGCTTATAATAATAATAATAATAATAATAATAATAATAATAATAATAATAATAATAATAATAATAATAATAATAATAAGGATAGGGAAGTGGGGAAAATGGGGAAGGGAAGAGTACCCCTGGATAAAATCCACTTTATAGCTCAAAGGCAGGTACTCGGGATGGGAAAAATTAAGGAAATAGGGAGAAAGAGAAGTACAGAAGAAGACTAAAAGAGAGGGGCAGACCCTCAACTTGAAGGATAAGACCTGATTACACTAATGTATTTAAATACAAGAAAAGAAAGAAGAATGCAATATATTCTTAATAATTTCTTAGATTCAATTTTAAATGCATTTAGTAGGTAGTGTTTCCAAAGAATATTTTAGATTTGAAATCAAATATAAATGTTGAATGTGCAATCAGGAAAAATTTTCCTACGATGAAATGCTGTGGATGATTAAATCCTCCTGTAAAATCAGAAGCAAAGAACCAGAATTAGAAGCATTTCACAAATTCAGTCTCTCTCTCTCTCTCTCTCTCTCTCTCTCTCTCTCTCTCTCTCTCTCTCTCTCTCTCTCTCTCTCTCTCTCTCTCAGACATAAGGCTGAAACCTATTCAAGGAGATTCAGAGTCTATATTAAAGCCGATTCACACGACCCGTTTTCTTTCTAAGAGGCAGGCTGGTGACTAAAAGGCGTTGAAATGTATTACATTCACACGAGACGTTTCCCATCTGTTTACCAGTGCGCGGTTTTCATTTTCTTTTACTAAAAGAGGAGGAGGAAGAGAGATTCCAACGAAAAAGGAAAAGGATATTGGTACATTTGTCATAAAAAGAAAAAGAGGCAGGGAGAGTTCTGGACACTATATAAAGAACTAGTAGATAATGAGGTTTAAATAAAACACAGCTTGTTTATTTCATGAACAGTTCTCCGTTATCGTAGAATAAACATAAGTTACCAAAAATAAATTAGGAATTATAGATTAAAAAAAAAAATAGCATAACTGCAATGGAAATTTATGTGCGGTCATTTTGACCGCTTGGTCGTTCTAGGGGGTTAACCATCAGTGGCCGTTCTAGTGTTAATCCGGTGCGATGTGAAATTCCCTTGTGATGGTTGCAAGGAGTGGTCGTCTTCTCAGTGGGAACAAAGTATAACACTCGTAGAAAGAAGAAGAAGGTTAAGTGGTATTGTTCCCGCATATAGCTTCCTACCCGATAGAAGAAAGCTGATGTATTCTTTTTCTAGCCATGATACTATAGTATCTGCTGCTTCACAAAATGAGTATGATGTCTCAGGAGAATTATCCTTTATATCTCCAGGTTCGAAAAATTTGCTTGTTCTCAATCTCCTCCAAGTGTTTTCTGTTGTAAGCAGTTGATTATTGCAGAAAAAGAGGACCAAGGAGATTTATCACTGGTCCCGGAGGTTTCTCATTTGCAGGTAAGAAAATTGTCTCCACACCCCATGCCCATGATGAAGCATACAGTTTGTCAATCAACGAGTGACCAAACTTAGTCTCCCCATACCATTTACTTTTTAAAGCTTCTCAGAAACAAATTCTTCCTATGACCTAAGGGGGCCCTACAAGTAGGTTTCTTCAAGAGTGAAGTTGAGAAATTAACTTTACATAGAATGTCAGTAAGCTTCCTTAGTATTTTACAGGGTTGGGGACTCCAAAGAAAGAAATAGCATCTCTTTCCTCTAATAAAGCATCGAAACAGAGATCAGTGGTTTATGTCTTATTGATCTAGTGCCAACCTAGTGCTGTGTCTGTACACCCATAAACAACCTCATATAAATGCTGAAATGAATGCACCGCATGTTTTGGTGCAAGCAAGCCCTCGGAATGCTCCGCCACCTGTATGCAAATGGCGGATATAGATCATCGATATCTAATCCCCAACGTGCATTGTAGGAGGAGGAGATGAAACCCTCTCTCAATCTGCCATCTCATTATGAGCCAGTCACACAAAGAGATTATTTTATGTTATGATATACCAGATCTCCCTCACACTCACATGACTATAAATAATAGATTTGACGATAGCGTAAAGACGTTGAGGTTTCCTGTTTCCAGGCCGAGACATACATCTCAAGGTGCTTCAACCATGAGATTGACAGAGGACTATCTGCAGTCATCGTTTCAACCAGAGTCTTCTGAAGTGTCAATTGTTACTCCCATGTAAGTCCTAGCCTCAGCTCTTCATTTGTAAACATTATTTCTTGACAAAACATAATTCTGACGGAGGAATCTACTTTGTTTGAAAACAATGATGACATTTGGACAAAATACTTCCAACCAATCAGCTATTAGGAAACTTTCCCGTGCTAAAAGGGCACCCTTGAAAGTCGGTGCATATGCACCTCAATAAAAAAATATTAACTATAGAGAGTCTTTGCAGTATTCCTTTTATATCATACTGTCATCAGACTATTTGATCATTTTTCACCAAGATATTACTACGTGTAGAGACTTTTTGGGTCATTTCACTGGCCAGAAAGTATTATATTGGATCCCTCTTTTTTTTTTTCCTTTGCCTACATATACACCGAAGGGTTTGGCCAATTCTTTCTACATTCTCCTCTGTGGCCATTTACCTGACAACCCTACGATAACCCAAAAATTTTGACAAAATTATCGTTAGAGACTGAACAAAATTTTTTAACAAAAAAAAAAATAGTTTTTCTTGTAGTAAACAATATTCTTTCACTGAATTTGACCTTCATTTCAAAAGCATATAAACCGAAAACCTGTTAGACCATCTAAGAACTGGGATATTTTCTAGAAATCTAATGGTCTTTGATCCACTCTTTGCTTGCAGAAAAAGAAAATTTTTAAGCTCCTATGTACTGGCAAGCGATACAGGCTGAGGTTACGCACACCTACCCCATTATTCAATATTTCTTAGACAATTAGGTTTTTATTTGTAATAAAAATAAGTTTAAATTTCGAAGAAAACCGTTTTTTTTTTTCCTATGGCAAATATCTGTTTTTAGTAAAAAAAAACGTTTTTTGAGTCCGTAACTATAATAAATCCAAACATTATCCTACAATTCTACTCCAGTTTATCAATTTGTGAAGAAGGCGGTCGATATGATTTCAACTGAGGAACAAGCATATTTGTTCTGTCTGTTTATTGCTTCTTACCTAGGTTTATAAATCAAGGATTATCAAGCATCTCTGGTATGATGATTGGGATATGTTAGTGAGGTGATAATGGCAATAATACGAATTAAAAGTCAATCTGTATCTCACAAAGAGAGTGTAAAGTGTTTAAGTTGTTGCTGTTGTGGATTAAAGCCAACAGTATTTGTTGGCACAGGCCATTCCCTTGGTCGGCCCGTAGATGAGAGAGTGCTTATAATAATAATAATAATAATAATAATAATAATAATAATAATAATAATAATAATAATAATAATAATAATAATGATAATAATAATAATAATAAGGATAGGGAAGTGGGGAAAATGGGGAAAGGAAGAGTACCCCTTGATAAAATCCACTTTATAGCTCAAAGGCAAGTCCTCAGGATGGGAAAGATTAAGGAAATAGGGAGAAAGAGATGTACAGAAGAAGAATAAAAGAGAGGGGCAGACCCTCAACTTGAAGGATAAGACCTGATTACACTGATGTATTTAAATACAAGAAAAGAAAGAAGAATACAATATATTCTTAATAATTTCTTAGATTCAATTTTAAATGCATTAGTATCCTGAGAATATTTTTGATTTAAAATCAAATACAAATGTTGAATGTACAATCAGGAAAAATTTCCCTACCATGAAATGTTATGGATGATTAAATCCGCCAGTAAAATCAGAAGAAAAGAACCAGAATTAGAAGCATTTCACAAATTCAGTCTCTCTCTCTCTCTCTCTCTCTCTCTCTCTCTCTCTCTCTCTCTCTCTCTCTCAGACATAAGGCTGAAACCTATTCAAGGAGATTCAGAGTCTATATTAAAGCCGATTCACACGACCCGTTTTCTTTCTAAGAGGCAGGCTGGTGACTAAAAGGCGTTGAAATGTATTACATTCACACGAGACGTTTCCTATCTGTTTACCAGTGCGCGGTTTTCCTTTTCTTTTACTAAAAGAGGAGGAGGAAGAGAGATTCCAACGAAAAAGGAAAAGGATATTGGTTTATTTGTCATAAAAAGAAAAAGAGGCAGGGAGAGTTCTGGACACTATATAAAGAACTAGTAGATAATGAGGTAAAATTTTCACAATATTTTAGGATGTCAAAAGCAAAGTTTATCAGTTAAGTTAAATGATTCATAATAGAGATGAAACCTAATTAAAACTAAAAGTTATCCTTACTCATCCCTGAAAACAAATTCTGTTACTCCACAAAGAAATTATTTTATCAAATCAAACAACTCCTCATACCCTCGCACAAATTCAATCAACTTCTCTCCCATGGCGACAACAATGAAGTTGAATGAACTAATTATACACTCTATGAATCTCTAAGGAAAATTCAGGGTTGCAGGCCATGAAACGAACAGGTAAGATGTGAGTCCTCGTTCAGACGAACCATCATCCACCCGTTGGTTCAATTGGCTAACCACTGTCAAACAGGCAGGGGTTTCTCGGACGACTGAAGATCCGTCAACCTGACGGATCGTGTGAACAGTAGCATTTAAATACAGGTAAGAAAGCTTGGGACCGCAAAAATTATGGCCTGCCTGTCAGAAAGAAAACGGGTTGTGTGAATATAGCCTAGCAATGGCAACAGCCCTGTCATGGAGAGAATCAAAGTCATTGAAGTGAATTAGAAGACTGAAAGAGAGTCATTGTAGTTAGACTGGTAAGAGTCCTATAATGACTTCAAGAGAAGTAAGTACAATACACCACAAATTAATCCTACTTTGATTACTTTGAGAATTATTTACATGAAAACATTATTGATTTCAATATTGTCTTTGATAAGGTTTTGCTCGACAAATCTGTTGAAGTCAGCCTTTATATTGTCAGCCTTTTACCACCAATGCATTAATGAATAACTGTTAAAATATCAGATGCGTAGAATTAGAATTACTGTACAATGGCTATCATAAGAGAGAGACTTTGTGGAGTTCCCTCCTGCCTAGATGTATTCTGATCAATCATTCATCTCTTAATTATTATCAAAAGCTAACTCTGTAACTGATGATGTTGTTTACCATAAGATCTGTCAGTTAATCAATTTGTGAAAAACATATTAACAAGCATATTTGCTTCTTATCAAAGGGTTTAAAAAGCAAGGATCAAAAAGCAGTGTTACCAACTGAAATAGTACCTTTTGAAGTGGCCTGCCCTACTTTCCTCCTTCTAGGGGAAATGGCCAAAATCGGTACATTTTTTCTTGCGGTACATTTTTTTTTTTTTGTGTGTGTACCGCAGTCATTGCTTACACATTTAATGTACTTTTGGTTGTTTTGAGGCAAGACATAGGGAAATTAAAATCTCAACTCCAGCAGACATCCCCTAATAATTCATTGTTAGTTATATTTCTTATTCCTTGTACCTTGTTTGTTCAGCTGATTGCTCAAAATTACTAAAAAGGATGGGAGAGTCCTCTTTGTCATAGCCCATAACGATTAAATGAATATAAAAATTTCAACAATTACCTAACATAAAGCCACAGACAATTGTTTCAGCACCGGCATATCTAATTTATACTATGTACTTACATTTCTTAGGCTATATTTATAGAACCTTATTATTTTACTAACATTATTAAGGAATTTAAAAGAGAGGGTGATCAAATACTCCATCATGCATACAAAGAAAAAGTTAGGCTTTATCCAGGTCATAAGGTCCTTTCAAGTTACATGAATTTAGAGATGATCACATTCAAAGACATTTTTTTTTTTTGGTCAGTGAATATCCACGAATGATCCGAGAGTAACTTTAAACGTAGTCTTGTAGAAAACATCCTTTGGGGAACAAAAGCAAATGTTGCAAGATATGAATGTGGAAGCGTCTCTCATTTATTCATTTGAAGGTCAGATGTCTTTATTTCTATATTGAATTATCATTTCAGGTTATGAAGTGATTAGTTAGATTTAACAAAATATTTCCTCTTCTCATTGGACTTGACTCTGACAGTGCAACTGTGGGAAATAAATCCAATCTGAATTGATTAGGATTGTTCCATTACCTTGTACCTGAATCATTGCACAATATAGGATGCAGTAAATGATGTATTTACCTTTATGCTTTGAAAAGCCGGAAATTCCCTAAAATTTATTCAAGGTTTAGTTCAAGGTTAGAAACTTGATGTAAATGTATAATATCCTCATTTGTCTTGTCTCATTGCTCAGAACCTTCTGTTATTATTATTTGCTAGGCCGCAACCCTTGTTGGAAAAGCAGGATGCTATAAGCCAAAAGGCTCCAGTGAGGTAGGAAAATAAGTTAAAACTACAAGAGATGTTTAACAACAATAATAACTTTAAAATAAATCTTTCACAAATAAACTACAGAAACTGGAAAATAACATGAGGGAGAGAAACAAGATAGAATAGTGTGCCCAAGTGTACCCTCAAGCAAGAAATCTCTAACAAGAGAATTTTCTCAACTTAAATTTTAAAAAAAAGGCATGAACATAGTGTGTGATTGGTATAGTGTTAACGAAATTAAATAGCCCTTCACAGGTACCATGTGATGAGTGGAAAAAAATCTATTTGAATGACTAAACAGCATCAGAATTTAAAGATGCACAAGGAAAGATGTAGCTCATAATATTATATAACTTAAATATTTTTTCCCTAATTAGATAGTGCTAATAAAGGTTGAACAGTGTCTGGTTCCAGTTCCATTAAAACAGATGCTCACCAGAACATCAGCCTGGCAAGGCCAACCCCCACTGTGGTACTTACCACAGCTGTGGCCTCCCCAGTAAACAGCTGAAACTGACGGTCCCGAGCTGGGATCGATATGCTGCTATGCGAGTGCTAGGAAAACATGTTACCACTTTAATATTTTTTCCTTATTTTCTTGAGAAAGCAGAACTTGTTTATGATACATTTTTGGCAATGGTAATTTTACAATGCTTTAGATCCCAATAACTAGAATTTGCAATATTGGGTAAATGGTAGGAACTGGTCGTGAATACAAAAGTGATGATTGCAATAACTGCTGTAATCAAAACGTATGTAATCAAAAACAATATAAAATCGAAAAATAAAAATATTCAAAATTGAGACTAAAGGGAATAGAACGGTATAATTTGAGGTACAACTTAAACGTCTTTGCGGTACAAATGGTACAATTTTGTTCAAATAAAAGTTACATTACATTTAGCCAATAACATAATTGAAATGATAGTGATGGGATAATTAATATATTTAGGAGCAGAACCTATTTCTGAACTCCACAAAAAGAAAGTAAATAAGTATTAATAACAGAATTTCAACATTAATAAAGGATAAGGATAATTTCAATATTATGCTTATAACCAATAATAATAAGAATAGGGAAGTGGGGAAGATGGGGAAAGGAAGAGTACCCCTGGATACAATCCAGCTCACAGCGCAAAGGCAGGTACTCGGGACGGGAAAGATCAAGGAAACGGGGAGAAAGAGAAGCACAGGAAAAGAATAAAAGAGAGGGGCAGACCCTCTTGTGATATTAGGGTATAGGTATTATTATTTTGCTTATATTAGAGACTATTTCAATATTATAATAATAATAACAATAGGGAAGTGGGGAATATGGGGAAAGGAAGAGTACCCCTAGATACAATCCAGTTTATAGCTCAAAGGCAGGTACTCGGAATGGGAAAGATTAAGGAAACAGGGAGAAAGAGAAGTACAGGAAAAGAATAAAAGAGAAGGGCAGACCCTCATGTGATATTAGGGAATTGGTATTATATTAATATTATAACCTTCTAGTTGTTGTTGTTGGAGTATTATAGCCAACTCTTGTTGTTAGCACGGGCCTTTCCCTTGGTTGGCCCGTAGGTAACCTGTAGAATTGTAAGGTGATTAGATTAGTTGAAATTTGAAAGGTTTTTAGTGGTAGAGAAAGTTGTGGACAGGGTAAGGATGATGGTGGTAGTGGTAGATGGCCATCATTTCTCGGATAGTAGTAGTTTGAAAGTTGGGGATGTAAGGCCTTTGAATGGTAGAATAAAGGATGCAGGTGGGGTTATCCAACCCTTTACTCCCTTAAGGTCCCTGCGGAGAGATTTTAGTGGTAGATTAGTTTAGAAGGTACAGAGGATGATGTGAATAGGGCCTTACAATGGGGGGATGAGATGGGGTAATGATAAGATGAGGTCTTTACCTTGGTGGAGGTAGTAGTGTTGAAAGCAACTGCGAGTATGTGTCTATTCTTTCGACAATTGCCTTTGCCAGTGTGGCCGCTACTTTCCCGGCCTGTGGTGAGTTGGTGTCTACTAGTAGATCACCCCTTAGCTGTGTTGTTTCTCTGCATTCTAGCAAATAGTGCATGAGGGCGTGTTGTGGTGTGACATCACAGTGCCCACACGGTCTCTGGATGTCATCTATGATTTCCCAGTTTGCTTTGTATCCCAGCCGGAGTCTGTGTATACATACAGCCTGTTTCCTTGGGGTATATATGTCTATGGGTGGAGGTTCTAGCTCCGTGGCCCATTTGTACCATGTGGCAGAGGGAGAGCGATTCTCTATCCTCATGTGTAGTTCCTTAATTAGGTTGTCCTTGAGCTGTGTCTTTATTTTGCTTTTGATTTGTTGCAGTGCAGGCTGTATGGGCTCCTGTACATTATGAACGTATCTGGTGCCTTTGGCTAGCTCATCAGCCTTTTCATTCCCTGGTATCCCGATATGACTGGGGATCCAGTTTAGTGTTACTAGTCTGTTCCTTTCATTATGCTGATAGAGGGTTTTGACATCAGCTATCAGGGACTTATTTTCTTTGTTTTTGTCCTGTTGTAGGGCTTGCATTGAAGATTGTGAATCAGTATGAATGATTACTGGTCCCTCCTCATTTTCAATAAAGTATTTTAGTGGTTGTTGTATTGCAACAAGCTCTGTCTGCCGGGTGGAGACATTATTAGATGTTCTCCAGCAAGCTGTGAAATTGCAGGAGTGAACTGCAGCTCCTGCTGTTTGGGTTCCAGGATCTACTGTACCATCTGTATAGTAGATCTTTGCCCCTATTGTCTCTACAGAGTGTAAGGCTGCTTCTGCTGCATCCCTAAGTTCCTCTATTGTGCAGTTTTCTTTTGCCCTTGGGAGCTTGGTATAGTTGAATTTAGTAGCAACTTGCTTTTTCCATGGTGGAATGTGTAGTATTTCCTGTGATGTGTCAGGGTTTAGCTGTAGGATAATTTCTGTTAGGCCAAGTCTCTTAATGTTGTTGCTATGGTCTTTGCCATAAGAACTTGGGGTTTGCACTTCAGGATGTTTTGATAGTTCCTCTCTTACTCTCTTTTTGGTAATTGAGTCTCTGTCTGATAGGAACATCTTTGCAACTATACTTGCATTTCTTAGTGCAATTCTGTCCTCAAGGGTTGGTAGTCCAGTTTCCAACCTTAGGTTGCACAGTCTTATCCATATTGGGGCACCTAACATGAGCCTCATGGCATTGTTTTGAATCACTTCTATTGTGCTTTCTTGTAAATCCGTTACCCCTATGAGTGTTGGGAAGGCATATTCCACTAGCGATCTGGAACAGGCTAGATAATATTTCTTTTGGACATGCTCATTTGCTCCATCATTGAGACTGCAAATATACCTCATTCTGTATTTCTAGCATTTGTTCTTTCCTGAGATATTTTATCTCATCCTTGAAAGTGAGCTGTTTGTCTATTATTACTCCCAGGTATGTGTATATGTCCACCCATTCTAGGGGCTCCATTCCTATTGTGAGTGGTTGTAGGGGGTTTGGGGCTTTGATTGACATTGCTCTTGTTTTGTCAATGTTTATTTTTAGTCCAAGCTCATTGGATTTGTGGCTGATGGTATTGAGTGCTCTTTGCATTTTTATTGTCCTGACTGGCCCTCGAGCTATTACACATACATCATCTGCATAGATAAATATGTCTACTCTTCCAGGTAGCTGGAGTGTGGCTATATTTTCCATGAGGATGTTGAATAGGGGGGGGGGGGCTGAGAATTCCTCCTCGCGGCGTGCCATTTTCCAATTCATGATAGGTGGAAATCACTCCTTGAAATTTGACTCTGGCTTGCCTTCCTAGCTCATAGTTTTTAGTCCATGCTAGTAGGTGTCCTTTGACTCCTTTTTTAACTACTGATTGCAGCATTGCTACCTGGCTTGCTAGCTCGAAGGCTTTTTCAAAGTCTATGAAGACTATTGTTGCCTTGTTTTGGTTTATGCAGCTTAATACGTCTGTGATGCATTCAGAAGTACCAATTCCCTCCTGATATGCATATAGCTGCTTGTTCAGGGGGCCAATTTTGTATTTCATCCATTTTAGGACCATTTTTTCTCCTGTTTTTTCCATACAGGATACTAAGGCTATTGGCCTAGGATTTCCTGGATCCTTTGGCTTTGGGATTGGTTGCGTATCTTGCTGTCTCCAGGCTTGAGGCCTTGTGTGCTCAAGGTGAGTTTTATTTAACAACCTTAGGAATGCAGTTTCTCCTGCTGGACCCATGTGTTTGATCATTGTATAGGTGATCTTGTCAGCTCCAGGTGCAGTATCCTTCCCTGTTTTTTGTACTGCTCGTAGTTTCTCAACAGTGTATGGGGTGTCTGTGTCCTCCTGCTGTAGGCAGGCTGTGTTGATCTCTTCCCACCTGGTTGGCGCCAGTTGCTCTTGTTGCATTCTGGTTTCAGGGGAAAGATTGGTTGACAGTGTCCTGCTTGCAAAGGATGTTGCAATTCTTTCACCTCCTCTTGTGGGTGTGGGTGTATGGCAAGTGGAGTCTTCCTCTTTTTTCCGGCTACTCTGTGAAGCCATTTCCAAAGCACAGTTAGAGTAGTGTACCCTGACAGGCTTGAACACCAATCTATCCCTTTTTCAATTCTGATTTCATGGATTCTTAGATTTGTTTCAGTTTTGACTGTTTGTAGTAGCTCTCTGTTTTCTACTGTGGATCTTCTTCTGTATATTTTTGTCACTCTGTTTAGTCTGGTTTAAGCCTTCTGACTTCTGGGCAGTAGTATCAGGAGTCCTTGTATGTGTAGTTCCCTCCTATTGCTTTTAGTGGCATAGCTCTGTTGGCTGCATTGTGAAAAGCCTCAACCAGGTCTTTTTCTAGCTGGTCTATGTCCTCTGGGGGAATGTAGCTAACTGCCCATTCCTCTATGGCCAGTCGAAAACAGACCCAGTCTGCTAGGTCCTGATTCCATCTTGGCGGAGGTGGTGGAATAGGAGGTAATTGTTGCATCTCCAATTCTGTTACTGTGGCAAAGTGATCACTAATCAGGGTTGAGTGTACTTGCCACTTGGTTAGATGTCTTATTGCTGTTGTGACAAAGATCATATTCAGTCTGTCTCCTCTTACGTGTGTTGGATGCCCTGTGTTTAGGAGGGTGATTCCTTCAAATTCCACTAGGGCGAAGGCTATATGTTCCCCTGAGGGGTTTGTTCCTGATGGGGATGATAAGATAGGGTTGTGTGCATTAAAATCCCCACAAATAATTGATGGTGTTCTTTCTGCGTGAGCAAAGAGTTGTGTCAGCTGTAGCTCTCCTGTGTCCTCCCTGTTTATTTTCCTGTATATGTTGTATATGTCAATTTTTTTATTCAGTAGTGTTATTGTTACTGCTAGTGTCTCTATATTGATACCGTAAGGGATAGGGATGTGTAACCTTGTTGTTAATATACTTGTCTTAACTAGTGTGGCTAGGCCTCTGTCTGTGCCTATCTGAGGTGTTGTGTAGGCATTGCAGCCTGGTATTTTGATTTTCCTTCCTGCTGTTAAGTTGGTTTCTTGTAGCAGGATTACATCTATATCCTCAGTTTTGCATACTGCAATCAGGGAGGACATTTTTGGTTTTACTCCGGCTGAGTTCCAATTAAGAACTCTTACACCTGGTTGTATGTTGAAGAGTACTGTCTTGGATCCCTGGTGGCAAAGGCAATTGCCTTGACCTCAGAGGATGAAGTGGATGAGGTGGATGGGGTGAGAGTGGATGAAGGGGTGGTAGATGGGATGAGTGGGATGATAGGCGTGGGATCTGGTGCTGTGGATGTGGAAGGTACTGGTGATTGAGGTGATGGAATGGTAGGTGGGGTTGGTGAAGAGTGAGAGGTGATCACCTGGATAGCATGAGAGGGGGGTTGGGAGGACTTTGTCTTGGAGGCGAAGTCTATCAGGACTTGTTAAATGCTAGCTGCAATATCTTCTGCATTGAGTTTCCCAGTCACTGCCTGTGTGACTAGATTTGTGAGAGTTGTTCTTAAGACCACAGTCTTAATGAAAATGGTTCGGGGCACTGGTTTTGGCCCTTGAGTTGTAGGTTTTTGAGCTCTGGATGTAGATCTGGCTCTGGATGTAGTTCTGGCTCTGGAGTGCATTCTTAGCTCTTCCTGTGTGTAGAACCTCCTCCTAGGTAGAGGTTTGGGGGCCGCTCTTCCTCTGGATTGGTCCCTTTTTTCTTTGGGGAGGGCAGCAATTACCCTTGCCACTCTTTCAGGGCATCCCCAGGCCATTGCTGTGTGACCTTTCTTGCAGTTTGTGCACTTACTGACTGTTGGTATACCTACAGCATTTTTATCAATGCACTCCTGTGAAGGGTGCTTTAGGGTGCAGACTGCGCAGGTTGGGACCTTTGCCTAGCATTGGTCCTTGTGATGTCCAAACCTCTGACAGTTATAGCATCTGAGGGGATCAGGGTAGTATTTGTTGACCCTGAAGCTTCCAAAGATACCTAAGTCAACTCTCTTCGGATGTGGTCCTTTGAAGGTTACAAGGATGGCTTTGGTAAGAAAGCCTGCCTTGTTTTTCATTCTGTCTGCCGCGGTAATGTTGGGCAGTTTTGGCAAGTGGCTTTCCATCATGTCAGTTGGGTAGCCAACCACAAGTGCTATTTTGATCTTCTCTTCTTCTTTGAGCTCTTGCAGCTTAATATCAGAGGTGCTCCTTAGAGTTATCAGGGCTCTTGTATCCCTGGTGGATAAGGTCCACTGGCCTTGCCTGTTAGGTTTGGCAACCATTTGGATGTTTTTATGCTTTAGTTCAAAGGCTGCAATAGCCTTGAAAGCCTCGGAAGAGTTTCCAGCCAGGACTCTGAAAAAGTATATTTTATTTTCCCGAGCTGGCTGGTTGCTGTTCTCAACAGTAGGGTTTCCTTGTTCAGTAGTGTTAGTAATGGCGGTCATTACGCCACCTTTTTTCAAATAAGAAAAGACCCCGCCAGCAAGCATGAGTCGAAATGCCACGAGTTTTGGGACCCTACCCAGAGTCTCACCCCCCTCCAACCATCCTATGCCAGTCTACTCCCCCTGAGATCTCAATTTCAGCTATCTTCTACGAGTCACGTGACAACATCGAGGTCCCAGGAGAAGGAGGGAAGCGAGCTGTGAAGGATGTGGGGACACGTGATCAAGCCTGACCAATAGGACAGCGGTCAGGCCAATCCCCCCTACCCCACCAATTGGGGGTCAAGTAGGGTTGATCTACCCAGGGAAAACTGGGGATCCTTCTTCGTGACTCAGCCTCCATGAGGATAACATCTCTTCTTCACTCAACCTCCTTGAGGGAAACACCAGCTCTTTTCACCCTCAAGACATCAGGGAGGCAGGACCTCTGTCTACATATCCTCCATAAGGGAAGGAAACCAGAGTCCTTTTTACTAAAGGTAAGGTGTCTGATTTTGAGATTCTCAATATCCTTACCCAACCTCCCATCCCTTCCTTATCACATCCCATTTTTCCTTATCCTCTAAAGAAAATCATACCCACTGAACCTTGTATCCTATCCCCTATACCCAGACCACGTGTGCTGTTTAGTCCTAGTTTTAATTAATTCACCCTGTGACAGTTTTGATTCCCATGGGTAACATTTAAATCCCTAGGCTTTGCACTTTTCATTTAATTTGCTCAAAGGTTTCAACCACACGACCTCATCGTGTTCCCAGCCGGTAGGAGTAAGTGTGCTGATAATAATTCAATTTATTTCCCCTTCCAGGGAACGTTGATTGCTGTGCTGGGGTTTCATCCACGGCCCACCAAACTCCATCCGAAGCTCCTCGTGGCATAAATTATAATTACAAGTAGCTGTTGTGCTCCCCTTTCTTTTATTAATTTTTATTTAAATGTTATTGTAAATACATAATTTTGTCCGTATTCCTTGTATCATTGCTGACTGGCAACCTTTACCATTGTTATTTGTTTTGTTATGGCCCTTGAGTCCCTTAAGCAAGGCCGGACTCAAACCATAGGCATGGAGTCAAATCTTGGATTGTTTCTTCTTGGAAGTTTCTTCTTCCTGTTGACCTCAGTCCAGGGTTGGCTTCCTTGCTCGTCGGAGTCAGTGTCCAGGGTGTTTCGTTTCCGGTTCATCGGGTCGGTCAGGCAGGGGGTCAGGTCCGCGTACATCTCGACTTCGCCAGATGCCATGGCTTCTAATTCAATCTCTAGGAGCTCATCTACAGGTCTCCAGGATAAGTCCTTTGTGGGTAGGAAGGTGAGGAGTTGATCGAAGATCGAAAAGACAGACAGTGTGCCTGGTGGGGTTGTCCAACCCTTTAAGCCCTAGGGCCCCAGACAAAGTTATAGTGGTAGGTAGAAGTACGAGATAAAAGAATCTGTAAAGAATTTTTATTATTGGGGGGATTCTAAACTATCCTATTATTAGAGCAGTGCTGGAACTAACTCTTTTTAGCTATGTACTATCCTGCAAAAATAGCTGTTGGGGAGCCTCCTTTCCTGCATTCAAGCACTAAGACGGCCAGCAGTCTATTCCTGCAGGTAGGGATGTTTGGGAATAAGAATAAACTCAGTGAAAACCTACAATTTTTATTTGAGCTAAATCCTAAGTCTATTTGAAAATTGGCTTATTTTGCCAGTTAGCAAGGATCTAATCTATTACCTATAGTCTATCAACTTGGCTTATAGGTGCCAAGCGTATCAACCCTGTGCCACTTGCCACAGACGGCGAGAGTGGGAATTTTTGACCCTTGGGCCCTGCTTCAACTGGAGTTTTAAGACCACATCGGCTACCAGATTTTCCACAGGAGGATCTATTAGTAAAGGAAGGTTATGTAGAGAGAGGCAAAGCTTAGTCTAGATAGTTAGTATAGATTTCCTTATAGCGGGGGGCTGATTTACAGCCTATTCAGGGGCAAGGCCCTTGTCAATACAGCAAACAGCAGCGGCAAAATCGTCGAAAAAACAGCGAAAATCAGCGACGAATTCGGCGAAAAATCGGCGAAATCTGCGGCGGCGGAGGCGGCAATCTCTTCAGGCAGCTGAGAATGTCAGCTAAGAGAAGAGGGAGCAGGCAGCAGCAAGCAGCAGGACGAGGCAGCAGTCAGCAGGAAGGCAGCAGGGAGCAGCAGCAGCGGGTCATCTATCAGCGGGAGCTGAGTGAAAACTGATGAATCTTCTAGTCATCATCATCATGTAGATTGCCATGCATATAGCATGACACGGGCTCTTGTCGTAAGACAGCCCGTAAATCTTCTAGTGTTCATCAAAAAAACTTAATCACTTTGATATATCTAAATACTTGAGAAAGAAACAGGAATGCAAAATATTCTGAATTTTTCATCAAAATTATTTTAAATGCATAAAGTGGCTAGTAATCCTTATATAATCATATTCAATATATGATATAGTTATTAAACTGCTATTTGGAGTTCAATGAAAGAATAGAGTCTAATGAAAAATTACTTGGCAGTGTTTTGATATTTTACGGCATCACAAAACGTAGTGAATTTCCCGCTGAAAGTGTATAATATGATAAATTGGATTCCCTTCAGAGTCTTTCTTCCCAACTGGACTTATTGAAACTGTAAGGACACCACTCCCTCCGTCGTCCAGAAAATCAACAAATTGTTTATTTATTTGAATTCTCCTTTTGCCACACCGTGGTTTCACATGTATATGTATTCCGCTCCATCAGTTGATCTTGGTGACTCTTGTCTCTCTGCCCTTACAACTGGTGGCCCCGGAGTTGAAGTAGCATCAGCGGTTTTGGCTTTGTCATTAACGGACTTATTACAGCCGTGCTACCTTCTTTATACTCCGTTACCTTAGGTGTGAGCCTGCCTTTGGTTCTCCCACACTTCGGTGCATGTAAGGCAGTAAGATGAGCTTAACCGACATATCAACTTCCCACCTCTTCGCTGACCCGTCGTCTAGCCACAATGCAGGAAGCAACACGCCCTTCGCAACCAAGGGCCTCGCCTTCACGCCCAAAGTCAAACTGCCGCTCTTTTCTCAACACAACACTGCTTCCTGGTTCCTGAGAGCAGACGTACTCTTCCGTGTCGCTAGACTCAGCGACTCCTGCGCCAAGGCTGACATTGTCCTCACCTCCATACCTGATGAGATATTCGACAAAATTTCCCCATGGTTCGACGCTCAGGCCGGCCAAGTTTCATACGACGACCTGAGAACGAAACTCATCGGTATATACTCCCTCTCCGTCTCAGCAAGGGCACACAAAGTCCTGGACCTTGCCAGCAAGCCCATGGGCGACACCTCTCCTGTCGAGGCATGGGACGAATTAACCGGCCTGCTTATGCTCCCCGAAACAGACAGCAATGGGCGACGACGTGAGATTAGCTTATCTCGCGAGATCTTCCTTCGACGCCTACCAAAGGACGTTAGGGCCCAATTGACAGACTCCGACACGCTTCCGATGAACGAACTCCTGTCGAAGGCTCAGAAGCTCCACGAGGCCTCCAAAGCATCTAGCCTCGGAGCATCATCATCAGCACCGTCTTCGTTCTCCTCCTTCAGCAGCTGCTTTTCCATAGACTGCTCAGCAACGACCCCCGAGGACAACGAAATCAACGTTTTGTCAAGAAAGAAACCGCCGTAACCAACACGACCGAACCCTAGGACTAACCCAGCATGGTGCTTCTACCATCAACAATTCGGCAGCGACGCCAAGAAATGTAGGGAACCATGCAGTTTCCCTAGAAGACGACGCCAGAAGAATCCACCTGCCACAATCGCAGCCGCAGGTAACCACAACAGGAACGGTTTCTATATCCTCAATACCATTTCCAATCGTAGACTCATGGTAGACACCGGCGCAATGCAGTCAACGTTCCCACCGTCCAAGTGGGAATGGATCTCCCATACGGTGCTATGGGACTAGGACTTTCAAGATATCCATCGTGGGCCGTTCATATTCTTGGCCCTTCGCCATTGCTGGCGTCAATCGCCCCCTCCTCGGTGCGGATATCCTCGCCCACCACGGACTCCTCGTCGACGTCGCTAATAAACGTCTCATCGACATGGAAACCTGCCAGTCACGCGCCCTAGAATACGGCCCTGCAGCAATGTCTGTATCCGCCGTAACGACGCACCCCTACGCCGACCTCCTACAAGAATTTCCTGAGGTTTTCAAGTCCGAGCTCCGATACTCTCCAAGTTCCCCGTCCAAGCACGGGATCTACCACCACATCACAACGACAGGACCCCCTACTCACGCCGAATTCCGCCGCCTCCCGCCCCAGAAACTGAAGGATGCCAAACGCGCCTTTGAGGATATGGAACGCATGGGTATCTGTAAGAAAGCATAGAGCCCCTGGGCATCGCCCCTCCACATGGTAAAAAAGCCGGACGAGTCCTGGAGACCTTGCGGCAACTACAGGCACCTCAACCTCATTACGACGCCCGATCATTACCCGCTGCCTAACATGCAGGATTTAATGAACGCGTTGCACGGCGCAAAGTATTTTACCAAAATGGACCTCCTCAATTCTTACTTCCAGGTCCCCGTATTTCCGGAAGACATTCCGAAAACTGCCATTGTAACGCCGTTTGGATCCTACACCTTCGCATACTCAACCTTCGTTGCTGTCCAACGATTAATGGACAGCATTCTGGGTGACCTACCCTTCTGCGTCTGCTACGTCGACGACATCCTGATATTCTCAAAAACCAAGGAGGAACACCGGAGGCACGTCTGCGCCGTCCTCAAACACCTACAGGAAAACGGCCTGGTCGTACATTTCGACAAGTGCACGTTCGGCGCAGAAGGACTGGATTTCCTTGGTCAGCACGTATCCTCGTGCGGGGTAAAACACATGACAACCAAGGTCGACGCCATCAGGAAGTTCCCGATACCTACGACCATCCGCCAACTCTAGGAGTTCCTGGGGATGGTTAATTATTACAGGCGTTTCATCCCCTACATCGCACAGACCCTGTCACCCCCGACAACGTCCTGAAAGGAAAAGCGAAAAAACTCGAGTGGGGTCTGCCCCAGCAACAGGCATTTGCCCGAACGAAGGATGCCCTCGCAAACGCCACCACCCTGGCTCACTTTGACGACAACGCGCCCCTGCGACTAACGACCGACACCAGCAACGTCGCCTGTGGGGCTGTGCTAGAACAACTCATCGATAGTTCTCCTCGACCGCTGGCATTCTTCAGCAAGAAATTGAAACCCGCCGAAACAAGATACAGCACCTTTGATAGGGAACTACTCGCCGTCTACCTCGCCGTCCACCACTTCAGGCACTTCTTGGAAGGCACTCCCTTCACGATCGCAACGGACCATCAACCCCTCGTACACGCCTTCACGAAATCGACAGACGCATGGTCCTCCCGACAACAACGTCATCTCGCGACAATCGCCAAATTCGGATGCATCATACGTTACATCCCAGGAAAGAAAAACCCTGTCGCGGACGCCCTTTCACGGATTGAAATCGACGCAATCCACCTGGGAATCGACTACGCCAATCTCGCAACCGAACATCGCACCGACCGAGAAGCACAGGATCCCCTGACAGGGCCATCCGCGCTCAAGATAAGTGGGATTCCACTCGGACCAGCAGGAGTAACGATTCTTTGCGACACCAGCACCGGCCGCCCACGTCCCTGGATACCAGCCTCCTACAGAAGAAAAATATTCGATATCATCCATGGACTTTCACACTCCTCAGGACGTACAACCGCTCGCCTTCTGTCCAAAAAGTTCGTCTGGCCAGGGATCAAAAAGGACGCCCGGTAATGGGCGAAGTCATGCATCAACTGCCAATCAAGCAAGGTCAGCCGTCAAACCGAATCGGGGGTAGGCGATTTCCCCCCAGCCAAAATGACGTTTCGGTCACATAAACATCGACGTCGTGGGACCGTTGCCTCCTTCTGGATCTGCTCGCTACCTGCTTATGATCATCGATCGTTCCACGAGGTGGCTAGAGGCATCGCCGATGACCGAAGCTACAACTCAAGCATGCGCCAAAGCCCTCCTGTCAAACTGGGTGAGCAGGTTTGGCGTTCCTGATGACATCACGACAGAAATATGGCTCGCGTTGGCGAACCTGATGGGGACAACACTCCACAGCACCACGGCATACAACCCCGCGGCAAACGGCATGGTCGAAAGAACTCATCGCGCCCTCAAGGCATCCCTGATGGCGAGCTGCACCGACGGGGACTGGAAAACACGCCTTCCTTGGGTACTCCTCGGCCTTCGCACCGCCCCTCGTGCAGACGGCGAACCTTCACCCGCCGAAAAGGTTTACGGGGAGGCGCTCGCAGTTCCTGGCGAATTCTTTCCCTCATCAACCGACGACACGCAGCTGGATCACCTAAGGGACATCGCCAGGAAGTTCAGGCCATGTCTCAAAACTTACCAGGACAGAAACAAGCACTTCAAGCCAAAGAACCTGGATGACTGCTGGTACGTTTTTGTCCGTGTCGACGCTCTTGGACAACTACTAACTAGACCTTATCGAGGCCCCTACCGGGTAATTAGGAAGACAACGAAAGGTTTCCTTCTCGACGTCCACAGCCAAGAGGACTGGGTCTCAACAGACCGCGTGAAACCAGCGTTTCTCGAAAGAAGCGACGCTGCCTCCGCCGGATCTGGCAGATCCAGGGTGCCACCTCAAAACAAGGTACCCAACGTAAGAAAAATCATCGAACGACGACAAGAGGAAGAGATCCTTACGCCGACCACCGAAGCAACCCTCCGTTCACGAACAAGAGGAACCCTCCGACGCCCGAAAAGATATGAAGATTGATCATCAGCCCTCTACGCCGCCCGATGTCTTGGGGGGGAGAGTATTTGTAAGGACACCGCTCCCTTCGTCGTCCAAAAAATCATAAAATTGTTTATTTATTTGAATTCTCCTTATGCCACACCGTGGTTTCACATGTATATGTATTCCGCTTCATCAGTTGATCTTGGTGACGCTTGTCTCTCTGCCCTTACAAAAGTATTTCAACTTCATCATTGTATATCTTTAAAAATTAGTTAATGTGTAGCAGTGTGGATTCAACATCAGAAATGGCAACAAGCTCCCTAGATACATCCAATGCTTGGTTGCTTTAAGATTTCCCAGCCTTGTGCTGGACACAGGCTCTTGCGTTTGCAGCCTGTAGCTTGTTGTTGTTGGAGTATTATAGCCAATTCTTGTTGTTGGCACGGGCCTTTCCCTTGGAGGGTAGCAACCATCTTTAACTATTTTTGAGGCTCTCAAAAGGAAACTGAAGACTTTCTTAAATAAGATAAGTTATTAGGTAGATTAAGTAATTAAGTAAATTTAGTAAGTACTCAAAAGGTACAAAACAGCTAAAATATTTTCTTAGGTACTCTTTAGTAACTGACTTTATACACTGCATTGCAAAATATAATAGCAAGTTTGAATTTACATATAATGTCATGCATGGATAACCTATACTCTATTGTATATTATTGGAATATAGAGCATGCACTTACTCTATCACAAAAGTAAGGATCAACTGTGAAGTTAGCGTTCTTCGTTTATGTTTGGATGACTTGACTGCTAGACAACCTAACACACACGTAGCCAAGGTTTATAATAAACAATATATTACTTTAACCCTGGAAAGTGGGTTGTCCGCGACCCCGAGCATCAAAAAAAAACAGGTTTTTCTCACGTGACTCACCCTCGTGACTGAATTTGTGGGTGATCAACCTGCAGTAGGTGTCTCGCCTACACGCTCTAGTAGCGTCCAGATGTGCATTGCTGTAGCTGTACTCCTTCCCCGATTTCTAGACGCGTCGGGGTCGAGCGCGACCGAGTTTACCCTTCTAAGGTAATTTGCATAATTATCAAAGTTATTTCGTATTATGAAATTGTCGTAGAATGGTGCAACTTGTATAGGTTATCAGTTGTGGAAAGTCTTGGTGGACTGTTTGGCTACCATGTGCATGATTTTTTTTTTAGTTAAAATGTCGTTCATCACCACGAGGACCATTTTACCGCGAGTGCCCTTTTTTCTTTTTTTTTCATTTTTTTTACCAAGTCATTTTTCCGTAAGATATTGCCAAATAGTGTCGTAAAACTTTTGCTTTTTTAGTGTTGGAAAGTGTGTCTAGATGATCTGGCTACCCATGCGTGACTTTGTTTTTGACAGATACGACGTAGTTATTGGTATATGGGGTATTTAACTGCGGTTGCCAATTTGTCTTTTTTCAATATTTATAAAAATTTACTACGTAGTAAGGAATTACCGTATATTATTGATTTTTTTTTTATGTTTATGTGTTAGAAAGTGTGCCTTGATGGTTGGGCTAACACGTGCATGTCTTTTTTTTTATCTGAGATGCCGTATATTTGAATGTTGGGCATTTTTCCGCGAGTGCCCCTTTTTATTTGTTTTGCATTTTTTTGCTTTGTCATGTTATCGTAAGGAATTGGCAAGTAGTGTCGCAAAACTTATATTTTTATAGTGTTGGAAAGTGTTTTTAGATGATCTGGCTACCCATGCCTATCTTTTTTTTAGCCAGATATAGCGTATATATAGGTATGTGTTCGATTTTCCTGTGATTGCTATTTTTTCGTTTTTTCCCATTTCTTTCAAAATTACTACGTACTGAGGAACTATCACAGAGTAATGATTCATTTAGATGTTTATTTGTCGGAAAATGTGCCTTCATGGTTTGCCTAGCACGTGGCTGAGATTTTTTTTTTTTCTGAAATGCGTATAATAAAATGTTGGCCATTTTTCCGCGAGTGCCCCTTTTTATTTGTTTTGCATTTTTTTGCTTAGTCATGTTACCGTAAGGAATTGGCAAGAAGTGTCGCAAAACTCATATTTTTATAGAGTTGGAAAGTGTTTCTAGATGATCTGGCTACCCATGCCTATCTTTTTTTTTAGCCAGATATGGCATATATATAGGTATGTGTTCGATTTTCCTGTGATTACCATTTTTTCGTTTTTTTCCTATTTCTTTCAAAATTATTACGTACTAAGGAACTATCACAGAGTAATGATTCATTTATATGTTTATTTGTCGGAAAATGTGCCTTGATGGTTTGCCTAGCACGTGGCTGAATTTTTTTTTCTGAAATGCCGTATATTAGAATGGCCATTTTTCCGTGAGTGCCCCTTTTTATTTGTTTTGCATTTTTTTGCTTAGTCATGTTACCGTAAGTAATTGGCAAGTAGTGTCGCAAAACTTATAATTCTATAGTGTTGGAAAGTGTTTCTAGATGATCTGGCTACCCATGCCTATCTTTTTTTTTAGCCAGATATGGCATATATATAGGTATGTGTTCGATTTTCCTGTGATTGCTATTTTTTCGTTTTTTCCCATTTCTTTCAAAATTACTACGTACTAAGGAACTATCACAGAGTAATGATTCATTTAGATGTTTATTTGTCGGAAAATGTACCTTGATGGTTTACCTAGCACGTGGCTGAATTTTTTTTTTCTTAAATGCCGTATATTAGAATGTTAGCCATTTTTCCGCGTGTGCCCCTTTTTATTTGTTTTGCATTTTTTTGCTTAGTCATGTTACCGTAAGTAATTGGCAAGTAGTGTCGCAAAACTTATATTTTTATAGTGTTGGAAAGTGTTTCTAGATGATCTGGCTACCCATGCCTATCTTTATTTTAAGCCAGATATGGCGTATATATAGGTATGTGTTCGATTTTCCTGCGATTGCCACTTTTTCGTTTTTTCCCATTTCTTTCAAAATTACTACGTACTAAAGAACTATCACAGAGTAATGATTCATCTAGATGTTTATTTGTCATAAAATTTTGTTTACTTCTTTTTTTATTGAATATCATCAAATTTTTTTAGCTAAAATATTATATTGTTTTACATTTTTTTTTCGATTTTATTTCCCTTCAAAAAAAATTTTTTTGGGTCAGAATTTTAATTTTATAGTCGTAAAATAATCGACAATTATCCAGCAACCCACCATACAATTTTTATGCATATCCAAGAATAATTAGATTAGTAAATAACACCTTGAAATTGACATACCCTTCCTACATTTCAAGTGGCAGATTAGGGAGTCTGAGTCAGTGTGGTTGGCGGCCATTTTGTGGACATATCCGAAGCGTAAGTTGCCCTATCTATATATATTCTTGTTCCCTATAGATTTTGGGATATTTTGGTATATTTTAACCTGCAAAAATATCATATTATATATTAAATATATGTATTTTTTTTACGAAATTTCTAAGTACTCAAAAAATTTCCTAACTGCTGTATTTCTATACTGCAAGAATACTGGCTACTGTATATTCTCATACTGTAGTTCTGCCGGTATACTACCAGCTAGGCTAGTACATGGTGGCACTAGCCGACAGAAAAAGAGAAAGAATGGATAGAAGGGCTACCGTATTATTATAGTTTAGTACAATAATAAGGGTTGTAGGGACTAGTGTCTCTACTGCCTTCTTTCCAGAATGAGGATTTAAATGGAAGGGTACATTCTTTCTAGCTTCCATCCAGCCACAAAATCTGTTGCCAGCTGCACTACCGGTTACTGGGTTTGTGGATGGCAGTCCAAGAGAGGACTGAAGCTTACTCAAAGTTGTAATGGGTTTCCCACCGGCAGCCGTCACAGCTGGCACAACCTTTCCCGGATCCTTGCTTCCATCAGGGGAAAGGTCGAAACGGCAATCTAGCCGCCTTGAAGGAGCCCGGCCGGCATCATAATCAGCCCGGGAAGTGGGGATATTGTAGAATACCTGCCACAGATGTTGTGAGGCCCAAGGCAGTTACTAAAGGACAGAAGGGGAAGGGAAAGGGTCCTATATTTTTGCATACAAAGAAGGCGGCACGTCGGCCTCCTACTGTCAGCAGCAAAACAAGGAAACATAGTTTCCTATGGCTTTCCTATGGCAGCGCCATCTTGGGCGGAAGAAGAATAACGATTCCTCAGTCTAAGACATTGCCGGATATAAGACATGTCTTCTAGACTACAAGGGAGAAGGTGGCGGCAACTGTACTACCACTTTCGGTTGTGGACTAGGGAAGCCGGCCTTCCTATGCCGGCAACTGTGAGACCGGCAGGGGAATAACTAATCCCCCATCGGTAGAGTTGGTGACAACATAACTGAATACTCTGAGTTACTGTTTTAATTCAAAGCCACGATACTCACCAGCAAAGAGGAAAGACAGAAACACTATCCCAGTCAAGCTGGAGTACACTACTCTATGGCAAGGCCAAAGATAGGGTTGCCGCCTAATAGTACCACTCAGAGGGAAGGAACGG
Organism: Palaemon carinicauda; assembly: GCF_036898095.1. Classification (NCBI taxonomy): domain Eukaryota; kingdom Metazoa; phylum Arthropoda; class Malacostraca; order Decapoda; family Palaemonidae; genus Palaemon; species Palaemon carinicauda. The sequence goes on from NW_027170944.1 coordinate 66,376, forward strand.
TTTATCCTTAAATCTCTAAAAGAGACGAGTATCTAATTATGTTAGTAATTCTAGGAGATGTGCTATCTCCGATTGAATTAATAAAACGATACAAGAAGATAAACGGGGAAAACGTTACTAAAGTATACTAAAATGCATTAGGTTAGCCTAACTCAAGTCTGGATCTCGGTTAGGTTACGTCACCGAGGCCCTATCGTATACAATTGAAACATTTAACAGAAAAGGAAATATTACATGTGTAATCCTATCTTCACTAGTATAATTTGCCTAAATAGCTATAATTCATTTAAACTAAATACCTGGGATATCGTACTACTAACTAAATAAACCATTTATTGCGTATGATAGCGGTCCAAAATGGCTGTCTCCGGTGATGGCTCTGCTCCACTAAACACATCTAAATCATGCTAATTTAACTATGAGAAGGGAGCCAGAAATCTCTACACAGGAAAGATTAAGTACTCAACTTTCCAGAGGAGGAAGATGCTGGATATTGCATAGTAATAATTCTTGAAATAGTAACAAAACCGAGAGCAGTTGGGAGATACACTGTGCTTAATTCGCTACTACAAAAGGAATGGTTCAGCGGGGTGGTAGGCTACCGGAAGGGGATCCACCGGGTAACCTTGATAACGGCTCCCCTTCAAAAATGCCACTCTTCACCCTCAGAGCGAAAACTCTGTTCAGGGTGAAGATTGCTAGGTGTCGTATCAAGAAATACATCCCCTGATATTATGCGATATCCATAAGAGTTATTTTAAGGATACTCGCGCCAGGAGTTAGAAATCTGGAGACCTGTGGTCAATTCTCTGGAAGTATCACTGTAGCCAAATATCCCTTAAAAATTTGCCTAAAGGAACCTTCCATCAGCACGACATGGCTGAGCCCCCCCCCCAACAAAAAAAAAAAATTACTGAAGGGTTTTTGGCATAGATCTTCATACACATGTGCTAAAAGTATTATCAAAACCTCTCAGTAATCCAAACACCAACTTATCCATCAATAACTCAATATGAAAGAACATAGTTAACCCTGGATAGGTACGGTCCTCGGACACCCCTTTAAGGGTATACTCGGACGCGAACGACCCCGACGCCAAAAAAAATTCTTGAAAAATCAGTTTTTGCAGTAACCTCCTTTTTTCTTTTGCCAAAAAAAACTTCAATGAATGCTTAAAACAACTGTAAAGATAAATACTACTCATCTGCAGAAAAACTATTTATTATAAATATTTTAAAAAATTAAGTAGAAAAAATAAAAGACCTGACATAAAAATTCATAAAAAAAAAGTTTATACATATATACACAAATCCTTTTAGGAATTGATTCTTGAATGTTTAGGACACATCTTGATGTATTTTGGATGAAGTCAGACCCATGGAGGTGAAGATCTGAAATGAGAAAAAAAGGGTAACTTTTTTTGGCCAAAAAAATCTGTCCAAATTTCATGAATTTTTTTGGGTACCCAAATGAAATAGGAAGTGGCTAATTTTTTTAGGGAATAAACATATGTTATCCTAAAATAAAAATATGTAAAAAAATCTTCATTATTTTGTAAATTACATTTATATCAGGGGCCATATCTAAAGGTAATTTTTTGAGTACTTGGAAATTTCGTAAAAAAATACATATATTTAATATATAATATGATATTTATGCAGGTAAAAATATACCAAAATATCACAAATTCTATAGGGAACAAGAATATATATAGATAGGACAGCTTACGCTTCGGATATGTCCACAAAATGGCCGCCAACCACACTGACTCAGACTCCCTAATTTGCCACTTGAAATGTAGGAAGGGTATGTCAATTTCAAGGTGTTATTTACTAATCTAATTATTATTGGATATGCATAAAAATTGTATGGTGGGTTGCTGGATAATTGTCGATTATTTTACGACTATAAAATTAAAATTCTGACCCAAAAAATTTTTTTTGAAGGGAAATAAAATCGAAAAAAAAATGTAAAACAATATTTTAGCTAAAAAAATTTGATGATATTCAATCAAAAAAAAAGTAAACAAAATTTTCCGACAAATAAACATCTAGAGGAATCATTACTCTGTAATAGTTCCTTAGTACGTAGTAATTTTGAAAGAATTGGGAAAAAACGAAAAAATGGCAATCACCGGAAAATCGAACACATACCTATATATACGCCATATCTGGCTAAAACAAAAGATAGGCATGGGTAGCCAGATCATCTAGAAACACTTTCCAACACTATAAAAATATAAGTTTTGCGACACTACTTGCCAATTCCTTACGGTAACATGACTAAGCAAAAAAATGCAAAACAAATAAAAAGGGGCACTCGTGGAAAAATGGCCATTCTAATATACGGCATTTCAGAAAAAAAAAATTTCAGCCACGTGCTAGGCAAACCATCAAGGCATATTTTCCGACAAATAAACATATAAATGAAATATTACTCTGTGATAGTTCCTTAGTACGTAGTAATTTTGAAAGAAATGGGAAAAAACGAAAAAATGGCAATCACAGGAAAATCGAACACATACTTATATATACGCCATATCTGGCTAAAAAAAAATAGGCATGGGTAGCCAGATCATCTAGAAACACTTTCCAACACTATAAAAATATAAGTTTTGCGACACTACTTGCCAATTCCTTACGGTAACATGACTAAGCAAAAAAATGCAAAACAAATAAAAAGGGGCACTCGCGGAAAAATGCCCAACATTCTAATATACGGCATCTCAGATAAAAAAAAAAGACATGCACGTGTTAGCCCAACCATCAAGGCACACTTTCTAACACATAAACATGAAAAAAAAATCAATAATATACGGCAATTCCTTACTACGTAGTAAATTTTTACAAATATTGAAAAAAAAAACAGAAATTGGCAACCACAGTTAAATACCCAATATACCAATAACTACGTCGTATCTGACAAAAACAAAATCACGCATGGGTAGCCAGATCATCTAGACACACTTTTCAACATTAAAAAGGCAAAAGTTTTACGACACTATTTCGCAATATCTTACGGAAAAATGACTTGGCAAAAAGATTAAAAAAAATTGAAAAGGGACACTCGCGGTAAAATGCCCGACATTCTAATATACGACATCTCAGATAAAAAAAAAGACATGCACGTGTTAGCCCAACCATCAAGGCACACTTTCTAACACATAAACATGAAAAAAAATGAATAATATACGGCAATTCCTTACTACGTAGTAATTTTTACAAAAATTGAAAAAAAAACAGAAATTGGTAACCGCAGTTAAATACCCAATATACCAATAACTACGTCGTATCTGACAAAAACAAAGTCATGCATGGGTAGCCAGATCATCTAGACACACTTTCCAACACTAAACAAGCAAAAGTTTTACGACACTATTTGGCAATATCTTACGGAAAAATGACTTGGCAAAAAAATGAAAAAAAATGAAAGAGGGGCACTCGCGGTAAAATGGTCCTCGTGGTGATGAACGACATTTTAACTAAAAAAAAAAACATGCACATGGTAGTCAAACAATCCACCAAGACTTTCCACAACTGATAACCTTTACAAGTTGCACCATTCTACGACAATTTCATAATACGTAATAACTTTGATAATTATGCAAACTACCTCAGAAGGGTAAACTCGGACGCGAACGACCCCGACGCGTCTCAGAAATCGGGGAAGGAGTACAGCTACAGCAATGCACATCTGGACACTACTAGAGCGTGTAGGGGAGACACCTCCTGCAGGTCGATCACCCACAAATTCAGTCACAGGGGTGAGTCACGTGAGAAAAACCTGTTTTTTTTTTACGCTCGGGGTCGCAAACGACCCACCGTACCTATCCAGGGTTAAGTATTGTATAAACAACTATTTGAGAAAAACCTTTTCTGATTCAATTCTCAGTAAAGAAATTATGAGACAGATAAAACTAGTTTTTCAGACCAAGAGATTTGTAAATTCACTCAGTCCAAGACCACGGGAGCAAGTTCTCATCAAAGTAACCTATATAATGTTTTTAATATAAAAAAATAATCAATAGCCATCACTAAACTGACATTCACAGGAACCATAAGGACATTGCACTCACTACTCTTTTGAGATTATGAGCATCATCTAGTTACCTTCAGTCTTGAGATTCTACCCCTCTGCTATCCCTGGACCAGACTGTGTATGATCTGGATACAGAACGGGACCGGAAGTGTTGGCCTACCCAGACAATGACTAGCACACCATGCTTCAGTCGCTGAATATTTCAAAAGTTAGCGTTACTATAAGGCTAAGGAGAAGGAAAAAACATAAGATAGGATAATCTTATTATGGAAAATTCTTATTTTGATTGAATCTGGGTGGGAACTAATTGTTTTCTCCCTACAACACTCAACAAAGAATTAACCGACTGGTATAGGAGCACTATGTAATCATTGAAGGGCAATACATCCTAGCAATAATTTTGGCGATGAAGTTCACAAACCTTGAACAGAGACATAAAATTCCACACGTGACTAATTATTTCTTTTACATTACTAAAGTCATCTCACTCTCAAGAACTAGTTGAGCGATCGCAGTGAAATTCTGAACAGGAATTTACGTTAATCTAGACAATTTTGCTGAAGGCGATTGATGGGAGCAGGAATGTGTTATAAGGAAGTTATGATATAAATCTTCACCTTCAAAGTATAACATAAAGGCTTTATGCTGTAAATTGATTTACTCTCTTCATTATCTTTGGTATAACTGTCCCGTACCAATATGATTATGTTACTAACACATAAACAATCAAATAATAGTTTTGAGTTTTAGATCATTCAATCTATAAGTTCTCAGATGTCCGTTTATGAAAGTAACCTAAGGAAGAGAAAAGGTAAAAATGGACGACTTGACCAACCAGAGCTTTGCTTTCATCTTATAACGAGGACCAAGAGTTAAGGAAGAGGAAAATAAAGGTAATTAAGATGACGGACCTCCTCGTGAAAAAAATTAAGATAAATCGAGATTGAAGATTGAAACAGTGATAGAGTATACAGTTAGATTAGGAAATTAAAAATACGATAATTCTGGAAGTCCCATTGCTTTGTTAATTGCAATACAATTCTGAAGTTTTCATAATATTTCTTGAAAACATGAAAAAAAGAAAAACAGTTAAAAATATAAATCAAATTATATTAATTTCCCCCCAAAAAATTTCATTTCTAGATCAAATACAATTGAAAAATTTCTATGTTTTAGTAAATTTGGAAAACATTAGCATAAATTATTAGAAACAGCCGAGATAAGTTTCATACTTTTATAAGCTCTATCCGTTTCTAAGTTTAAAAATTGCTACAATTTAAATACTTATAAACTAAAACTCCACTCCGATTATATAAATCTTTAGTAAGGCCACAGTTTGAGTACCCCACCGTAATATTTGGAGCAATCAGCAAAACTTCCCTTAATAAAATGCAGGCAATTCAAAATAGGGCTTTGAGGAGAGCCTACAAAGAGAGCCCTCCCTATTACAATACAATTAGGGATTTATAAGCTCATTCCAAATTGGAGCCTCTTAATGTCCGGTTTCACAGGCATGGCCAGACAACCTGGGACAAACTTGCTTCAGACGATGACGACCTTTGCACCCGAACTAGAACTCTCACTACTGAACATACTCGTGATCATTATTGGTGGAAGAGACTGGATCCTGGGATCAATTGCGAACCTCCTAGGCCCAGATTCATTTCATCTGATTGATTTCATTATAGTTTCATTTTGCAATTAAATTTTAATTTCATTTAAACATTACTTCATCACCTTAAAAAAAAAAAACCTTCATTAACCATCATACCCTACTCAAACAACATAATGGTGACAGTCACTCAATCAACGTAATGGTGACAGTCGATTGGTGTCCTTTTGCTTGGCATGAACCAAAAAACCTTTCCTATTCCTTCCTGTCTCGAAATAACTCTACTACTATTTAATGTCGCATGAGGTTCTGCCCCTCTCTTTTATTCTTTCCCTGTACTTCATTTCCCCCCCCCCTATTCCCTTCTCCTTTCCCATCCCAGGTACCTGCCCTCGGGCTATAAACTGGATTGTATCCAGGGGTACTTATCCTTTGCCCATATTCCCCACTTCCCTGTCCTCATCGTACTGGTACTGCATTATATCTTATGCGCACATTTTTCTAAATAAGACCCTTTTTATAGGGCGAGTGACAACACATCCCTTGAGAAAAATCTTGGAATTACCAAGGGCTAACTGCGTTGAACTAGTAATCACTAGAATATTGCATCTCCTACGAAAAAATATTATATTATAATAGTCTTTCTTTTCCGTGGTTATTAATACAGAAGCATACAATAGGATAATTTTACTCAGGGAAAATTTATAGTTGATTCTGAGAGGGAACCATTTTTTTCTTCCAAAAATGTCTCCCTACAGCATGCAGCAAAGAATTGGCCGAGGGGGATAGAAGCACTAAATAATCACTGAAGGGCACAACACCCTGGCAATAACTTTGGTGATGAAGCTCAAAAGCATTCACTCTAGGGAAAAGCTTTATCATCTGTCGACACACCTCAGATATACTCCACATTTGACTAAATAATTTTTATGCCTAATTTCATTTTATTTACTGAGGCCATCTCACTCTGGGGCTCTATTTTGGATCTAAAATTTTGGACGAGAGTTTCGCTGAATGTGACGGATGGCAAGAGTGATTTATTGTAGGTAAAAAATAAAGAATCTTCATTTGTGAATCACAGGAACGAACCTTATACTTCCTAATATACCCTAACCAAGGTTAGTCTCTTCAATATCTCAGTACTAGATGCTTATAATACAAACATATCATCATTCAAATGGAGGAGATTTGAATTATAGAGAATCAAATCCATAAGTTTTTGGATGTTCGTTTATCAAAGTAACCAGAGATTGAAATGGACGTCTTGGCCAACCCTGGCTCAGTTTTCCATTATCAGGAGGACCAAGGGATAAGGAAAAAGAATTAACTCGTAAATAAGATTTAGGTAAAGTAAATTGGAAGATTAAATCTGTATCATAGTATATATTTAAGTTGGTAAAGTAAAATTCAAGTAGGATAGGTATTGATGGTCAGGGGTGTCTAGTTTCCTTTAGAATTTCATCAGAACATCAACCGGGTAAGCCCAACCCACCACTGTGGTGACCAACCACAGCAGTGGCCTCAAAATAAAGAGCTTAAACTTACCGTCCCGAGCAGGGATTGATATGCCTACATGCCAATGCAAGGCAACACGTTACAACTGTACAAGCAAGTAGGCAATGTTATCCTGGAAGTGCCATTGCTTTGTAAATTGAATATCTTTCATGACATTCTTCATAGTATTTATGGTTTTCTGAATCATTTTAACCCTGGATAGGTACGCTCCTGCGTAGCTGGGATGTTTTCTTGTATGGCAGTGGCTTCTTGCAGGAGAGTTTGGAGGCAATCTATGCAGTTGCAGTCCGTGGAGTGGGCTCCTTGTTCGGTCTCCATGGCGTTGGAGGACTCAGGCTCATCGGTAGAAGGGATGACTGCTGTTGCACTTGATTGCTGAGGAGTTGTAGGGACAGACAAGGACCAGTCTGTGCTCTCAGTCCTTGGAGTCACAATAGGTGATGTTGGGGCTAAGTCTGACACTGGTGAAGATATGACAGAAGTCTTCTTCCTTTTATTCTTCTTGCGCTCAGATTTCTTGACATCAACCAATTTATCATGCTCGATAATCTTGAAAGTGGCACCTTTGCAACCCTCACAGTCACAATTGAACTTTTGGGTCTACAAAAAAGTTCAATTTTGCTATGGTTTTGAAGATCTCAGCTCGGCGCAGCTGGTAAGCCACACAACGATCACAGTCACAAACTTGGCCATTAAAATAGTCTTCACAGTGACTTTCTTCTTCATCATAAGAGTCCCATGCCCTGTTTCCTAAATGGAAATCGGACATTGTGGTTGAACCCTACGGGAATTGCAGTGAAAATTTCGGGAGGTTACGATGTACATAATCCAGGAGAGTTGTTGTCAGCACTGAGTCTAAACGAACACTGTGAATGCTTCTTCTTCTTCTTCTTGGGGTATTAACCCTGGATAGGTACGCTCCTCGGACACCCCTTTAAGGGTATACTCGGACGCGCGCGACCCCGACGCCAAAAAAAATTCTTGAAAAATCAGTTTTTGCAGTAACCTCCTTTTTTATTTTGCCAAAAAAAAACTTCATTGAATGCTTAAAACAACTGTAAAGATAAATACTACTCATCTGCAGAAAAACTAATTATTATGAATATTTTAAAAAATTAAGTAGAAAAAAAAGACCTTACATAAAAATTCATAAAAAGAAAGTTTATACCTATAAACACAAATCCTTTTAGGAATTGATTCTTGAATGTTTAGGACACATCTTGATGTATTTTGGATGAAGTCAGACCCATGGAGGTGAAGATCTGAAATGAGAAAAAAAGGGTAACTTTTTTTGGCCAAAAAAATTTGTCCAAATTTCATGAATTTTTTGGGGTACCCAAATGAAATAGGAAGTGGCTAATTTTTTTAGGGAATAAACATATGTTATCCTAAAATAGAAATATGTAAAAAAATCTTCATTATTATGTAAATTACATTTATATCAGGGGCCATATCTAAAGGTAATTTTTTGAGTACTTAGAAATTTCGTAAAAAAATACATATATTTAATATATAATATGATATTTATGCAGGTGAAAATATACCAAAATATCACAAATTCTATAAGGAACAAGAATATATATAGATAGGGCAACTTACGCTTCGGATATGTCCACAAAATGGCCGCCAACCACACTGACTCAGACTCCCTAATCTGCCACTTGAAATGTAGGAAGGGTATGTCAATTTCAAGGCGTTATTTACTAATCTAATTATTCTTGGATATGCATAAAAATTGTATGGTGGGTTGCTGGATAATTGTCGATTATTTTACGACTATAAAATTAAAATTCTGACCCAAAAAAATTTTTTTGAAGGGAAATAAAATCGAAAAAAAATGTAAAACAATATAATATTTTAGCTCAAAAAAATTGATGATATTCAATCAAAAAAGAAGTAAACAAAATTTTCCGTCAAATAAACATCTAGAGGAATCATTACTCTGTGATAGTTCCTTAGTACGTAGTAATTTTGAAAGAAATAGGAAAAAACGAAAAAGTGGCAATCGCAGGAAAATCGAACACATACATATATATATACGCCATATCTGGCTAGAAATAAAGATAGGCATGGGTAGCCAGATCATCTAGAAACACTTTCCAACACTATAAAAATACAAGTTTTGCGACACTACTTGCCAATTCCTTACGGTAACATGACTAAGCAAAAAAATGCAAAACAAATAAAAAGGGGCACTCGCGGAAAAATGGCTAACATTCTAATTTACGGCATTTCAGAAAAAAAAAAATTAGCCCCGTACTAGGCAAACCATCAAGGCACATTTTCCGACAAATAAACATCTAAATGAATCATTACTCTGTGATAGTTCCTTAGTACGTAGTAATTTTGAAAGAAATGGGAAAAAACAAAAAAATGGCAATCACCGGAAAATCGAACACATACCTATATATACGCCATATCTGGCTAAAAAAAAGATAGGCATGGGTAGCCAGATCATCTAGAAACACTTTCCAACACTATAAAAATATAAGTTTTGCGACACTACTTGCCAATTCCTTACAGTAACATGACTAAGCAAAAAAAATGCAAAACAAATAAAAAGGGGCACTCGCGGGAAAATGCCCAACATTCTAATATACGGCATCTCAGATAAAAAAAAAAGACATGCACATGTCAGCCCAACCATCAAGGCACACTTTCTAACACATAAACATGAAAAAAAAATCAATAATATACGGCAATTCCTTACTACGTAGTAAATTTTTACAAATATTGAAAAAAACAGAAATTGGCAACCGCAGTTAAATACCCAATATACCAATAACTACGTCGTATCTGACAAAAAAAAAAGTCACGCATGGGTAGCCAGATCATCTAGACACACTTTCCAACACTAAAAAAGCAAAAGTTTTACGACACTATTTGGCAATATCTTACGGAAAAATTACTTGGCAAAAAAATGAAAAAAAAATGAAAAAGGGGCACTCGCGGTTAAAGGCCCAACATTCTAATATACGGCATCTCAGATAAAAAAAAAGACATGCACGTGTTAGCCCAACCATCAAGGCCCACTTTCTAACACATAAACATGAAAAAAAAAAATCAATAATATACGGCAATTCCTTACTACGTAGTAAATTTTTACAAATATTGCAAAAAAACAGAAATTGGCAACCGCAGTTAAATACCCAATATACAGACAGTCCCCAACTTACGAACACAATAGGGACCGAGAGTTTGTTCGTAAGTCGTATTGTTCGTAAGTCGTTAGTGTTAAATTTTGGTCTGGAGTAAGCGTAACCTAACTCAGATGTCTACGATTTTCAGCAGTAGAAGTCAACAAATAGCCCCATTTCATATAAAATAGGTTATTACAAATATTTTACTTTATCATATTACAGTAGTCTGTATAATACTGTAAAGTTCAGTACAGTATGTTGTTTTATTATCCTGTACTGCACACTACATAATGGAAACTTGCACAAACAATCCGCCATACATATGCACTGCATTTCTGAATCAGTTGACTTTAAGTAAAATCGTAGTAAATATAGTGTACTGTACATTTAGTACAGTACTGTACATTAATTCTTTTTTAAATAAATGTACTGAAAGATATTTTATTGTTCCATTACCCAATTTTTTTTGCTAGAAACTTACGTAAACAAGCGGCCATTTGCATTATGTACTGTACTGTAACATTTACCTTTTCACGCTTATCAAATCAGCTGACTTGTACCGTACTGTATTTACTGTATGTAACAGTACTGTGCATTTAACTGCTTCATGGTTGTTTTGGTATTGTTAAATAAAATGCAGAAGGTTAGTTTACTGAATTGTTTTATTTTAATTTTGACCGACGGAATCATTCTTTGTAGAGTATACGTCACGTATCTTGTGACGTCATGTATTGGGCGGAAGAGCGCTGACAAACCGAATGATTTCCTTTCATTATGTTGCCGAGTAATCTTATTACAGAATTCTCATAATCGAAACACCGAGTAACGATATCAAGTGTTTTAGTGGTCTGTATCATTAGTTATGAGATTAGTACAACTTACCGTAAAGTTAAGAAAAAAAAGTCATGTTATATTTCTTCTGGCGGAAGGCGAGAGGCAAAGCAAGTGATTTTCTTCCGATCCGTTACTATTCCCATAATCGAAACATCGAATAAGGATATAAAGAATTTTTTAATATTTTTCAAAGAAATATGAAGACTTAACTGCATTAAAAATCAAAATACGGAGACAGACAGAGAGAGAGAGAGAGAGAGAGAGAGAGAGAGAGAGAGAGAGAGAGAGAGAGAGAGAAGAGAGGGGGGGGGTTGCGTATTCCGTTTATAACTAATAATAAGGTCTATCAACGAACTGTATGGAAAATGTGATACCCTATAATACATTGGCGCTGTTGTAATATTCACTATGAAGAGATTTCGAATATCAAGAAAATTATATAAATCAGTGTTATTCGTACTATATGTGCGCATAATCGTAATACTGCAGCGTCACCTTGAGATCAGCTGATCTCCCAACCAAAAGTAAATCAAAAGTAATTGTTGATTATTGAAACGCTCAAGAAATTAAAAAAATAATATGAACGTGCTTTAATAAACCATAATTAAACACAATAATGTCTAATGAAATATGAAGGCTTAATATTGAACGAAAAATTGAATACTGTATGAAGCTTTAGAATTAACTAACCGTATGCGATTGACAGAGCGAGCACACACACACAGAAAGAGCTACAACGATTTCGCATGATACCTAATAATAAGAACTGTAGGGGAACTGATTTTCTGTAACATTGGCGCTGATGTAATATTCATCTTGAAGATATTTCTAATATGTTAAGAAATAAAAAAAAAATGCCAAAAGTCTGATGACGTTATATTTCTTCTGACGGAAGGCGAGAGGCAAATCAAGTGGTTTTCTTCCGATCCGTTACTATTCCCTTAATTGAAACATCGAATAAGGATATAAAATTTTTTTTAATAATTTTCAAAGAAATATGAAGATTTAACTGCATTAAAAATCAAAATACGGAGAGAGAGAGAGAGAGAGAGAGAGAGAGAGAGAGAGAGAGAGAGAGAGAGAGAGAGAGAGAGAGAGAGAGAGAGAGAGAGAGAGAGAGAGAGAGAGATAATTTAACTTGAAATGAAATCTACGGATGTTTACGAACATGTTTGGACTTCCTTCAATTTGTGTTCGTATGTACCGTTGTTTGTAACTCGAATGTTCGTAAGTAGGGGAGCATCTGTACCAATAACTACGTCGTATCTGACAAAAACAAAGTCACGCATGGGTAGCCAGATCATCTAGACACACTTTCCAACACTAAAAAAGCAAAAGTTTTACGACACTATTTGGCAATATCTTACGGAAAAATGACTTGGCAAAAAAAGGAAAAAAAAGGAAAAAGGGGCACTCGCGGTAAAATGGTCCTCGTGGTGATGAACGACATTTTAACTAAAAAAAAAATCATGCACGTGGTAGCCAAACAGTCCACCAAGACTTTCCACAACTGATAACCTATACAAGTTGCACCATTCTACGACAATTTCATAATACGTAATAACTTTGATAATTATGCAAATTACCTTAGAAGGGTAAACTCAGTCGCGCTCGACCCCGACGCGTCTCAGAAATCAGGGAAGGAGTACAGCTACAGCAATGCACATCTGGACTCTACTAGAGCGTGTAGGGGAGACACCTACTGCAGGTCGATCACCCAAAAATTCAGTCACGGGGGTGAGTCACGTGAGAAAAACCTCTTTTTTTTTTACGCTCGGGGTAGCGGACGACCCACCGTACCTTTCCAGGGTTAAAATTCTGGATTGTTCAAAATATTTCTTGATGACAAAAAAAAATTTGTTAAAATCATTATATAATAATATGAACTTCGTTAATAAATATTGGTTTAAAGATAAAATATAGAGAAAAAAAGCTATACATCCTAATAATTCTATTTTTTTTTTTTTTTTTTTTTACATATTTTGTCACGAGCATAAATGGCTGGAAGCAACTGAAATAATGTTTATGTTTTCATAAGTTTAATCAGTTTCTGTCATGATAAACTATGAGCTGCCAACGCAAGAGCCCGTCTCCAGCACAAGGATGGACAATATAACAAGCTAAAACAAAATAAATTCATAAAAGGTATTCGTCGTCTGGATGAACTTTTTAAGAGGGTGAATGACATGTTGAATCTTAAAATCATTTTTTGTAAGATTTTGAGTTTTCTTTGTAATTATGTGACTTTAACTTCACTGCCTGGCAGCAGTGCATGCCAACATCAGTCTTCCCCTTACCATAACGTAAACAAAGCCACCCCATATGGTATGAAAAAAACTACAGGGTATTATTCTGTCTTCCATACCTCATAACATTAGCTGGACATAAAACGCAATGACTGTGATCATGGTTCTGTTGATCAAACTCGAGAAGGTAGATAAACAGTATTATAAAGACTATGTAATTAAGAAAGGAGAAATTTCACATGTAACCCAAAGAGAAACCTTAACAGGTTATGGGCCAGACCGTCAACAGTGAAATAAGTCTAAAAAAACAACAACATTGATACTACACTTATGACTACGAAAACACTATGATACAGCAAGGTACACATAAATTTTGTAATAGTGTAACTTACTTGTCCAAGGTATGTCCTTTCATTCGCAGGCTCAACCACCTTGTGCCACATGATTCAATCCTTCCTAACCGGCTGCTCACTCCCTTATCCTTTAGCATCACCACTATGTCTACCGATGTCTGTTATTCACTGTGTTCCTCTTGTTTAACTAAGCTCACCCCAAGTTTTCTACTCATACGCTTCTCACTGTATCACTGTAATTTTTCGATTTGCCTTTACTCTAGATGTGTGCACTGCACTCCTCCCTCTATCAATCTTTTTGCCATACCGCCTCCCCTCTTGTCTCTGTGCAGACACAATGGTTCCTTTCTCCGTTAACTGTCTCCCCAACCAAATGCAATTTATTAGTTCACATCCCCAGTCCCCCATGATTGAACTCAATCACTTCTTCCCACTCTTCATCACCACATGAACACCGGGTATACACTTTTGTAAGCGCTGCAATACATGCACACCCTCTGGGATCCTCATGCCGATCATTTTCCAATATCTTTTGCACTTCATTCACTACTGTTTCATGAACATTATACTGTATTGTAGGTCGGGGCAGATCGACAAACAAAAACCAATCATCATCTTCTTGGTCATTATATGCACAAATCCGTGATCTTTGGTCTTGTACATGTGGTAATCAATCCACCTTTACTTCTTGAAGTGACTGAATGCCCATGACTCTCCCTTTCCTAAACTGTGTCACAGTGTCCACTTGACGGTTTTACCCACACAGCATCACTAAATTTGTATGATCCTGTGTTAGCCTTTTGCTCTCGTACTATCTCACCTACTCCAAGAAGCCTCACAACATATCCATACACCACATTTATTATTATTATTATTATTATTTTTATTATTATTATTATTATTTTTATTATTATTAGCCAAGCTACAACCCTAGTTGGAAAAGCAAGATGCTATAAGACCAAGGGCTTCAATAAGGAAAAATAGCTCAGTGAGGAGAGGAAATAAATAAATGATGAGAATAAATTAACAAATCATTTTAAAAACAGTAATATCGCCAAAACAGATATGTCCTATATAAACTATTTACAACGTCAAAGACAAATAAGTCATATAAACTATAAAAAGACTCATGTTAGCCTGGTCAACATAAAAACATTTGTTCCAACGTTGAACTTTTGAAGTTCTCCTGATTCAATTACCCGATTAGGAAGCTCATTGCACAACTTGGTAACAGCTGGAATAAAACTTCTAGAATACTGTGTAATATTAAGCCTTATGATGGAGAAGGCCTGGCTAATAGAATTAACTGCCTGCCTAGTATTACGAACAGGATAGAATTGTCCAGGGAGAGCTGAATGTAAAGGATGGTCAGAGTTGAACGACGGTGCCAAAAATTAATATGTAGTTCAGGAAAAAGAAATTGAATAGACCGTAAGTTTCCGTCCAACAAATTAAGATGAGAATCAGCAGCTGAACACCAGACAGGAGAAAAATACTCAAAAGAAGGTAGAATGAAAGAATTAAAACACTTCTTCAGAATAGATTGATCACCGAAAATCTTGTAAGACTTTTTCAATAAGCCAATTTTTTGTGCAATTGAAGAAGACACAGACCTAATGTGTTTCTCAGAAGTAAATTTGCCGTCGAGAATCACACCTAAAATTTAAAAAGAGTCATTCAAATTTAAAGAAACATTATCAATACCGAGATCCGGATGTTGAGGAGCCACCGTCCTTGACCTACTCACAATCATACTTTGAGTTTTGTTAGGATTCAACTTCATACCTCATAATTTGCACCATGAACTAGTTTTAGCTAAATCTCTATTAAGGGATTCACCAACCCCAGATCTACATTCAGGGGATGGAATTGATGCAAAGAGAGTTGCATCATCTGCATATGCAACAATGTCATATGTATATAGTATGAAATGAAATGGGCAAGGAACACTACCCTGGGGAACACCGGATATCACATTTCTACACTAATTATGGTGCCCATCAACAACAACTCTTTGAGATCAATTACCTAACAATTCAATAATAATGCTAAGAAACGACCCACCCACTCCCAGCTGTTCGAGTTAAAAAGCAAGGGCCTCATGATTAACACGGTCAAAGGTAGCACTAAAATCAAGGCCAATCATATGAACTTCCTGACCTCAATCAGGGGATTTCTGTACAACATTGGAGATTGTAAGAAGGGCATTACATGCTCAAAGGCCTTTGCAAAAACCAAATTGCAAACTAGGGAATAGATGATTACCTTCAGCAAACCTATTTAGACGTTATGCCAGACGACGTTCAAAAACTTTAGATAATATGGGAGTTATGGAAATTGGGTGGTAATCAGTGGGACTTGAGCTACCACAAACCCATTTACATAGAGGAGTAACATTACCAATTCTCCAACAAGTGCTAAAAGCTCCTCTTCTTGCTAACCTGGGCAAAATAACAGATAACTTTGGAGCTAAGAAATATGCTGTCTTTATAAAAAACAAAGGAATAATACGATTTGAGTCTACACCTCCATAAGCCTCAAGGTTCATCAACAGAGCTTCAATCTCATGAGATCGAAAAGCTAGACTAGTTAGTTTAGCCTTAGGAAAACAGGAATGAGGAAGTTCAAGATTTTCATTACTCTGTTTACTGTCAAAAACATCAGCCAAAAGGGTTGCCTTTTCCTTTCGACAGTGAGTGACTTAGCCATCTTGTTTAAGTAAAGGAGGAACTGTTGCATCTACAAAAGAATGCAGATTTAAGGGGAGACTACCATTTATGTTCCTAAGTTGTACCAGAAAAGGTTTCTTCTATGGTTAAGTTGTACTCTTTTTCAGATGAGGCATAAACTCTCTGAGCAAAAGCTCGAAGCTGAGTATAGTTGTTCCAGGTCAAATCTGATCTGTTACCTTTCCTAAGATGATAGGCCTCCTGCTTCTCCAAATAAGCACGTCTACAATCATCATTGAACCACGGTTTGTCCTTCTATCGGTACCTTAGCATACGAGAAGGGATATGCCTGTCAATTGTGTTGACTAGATTCTCATTCAAAGAGACATCAGGTTCTACACTACTATATAATTGTGACCAATTCAAGCAAAAAAGATCATGCAAAATCCCATTCCAGTCTGTTTGAGATTTCTTATAAATTTTACAAGAGTATGATATATCAAGGACATGTTACTAAGTCTTCACTACTAATGAAATCAAGGCATGATCAGATGTCCTTCTGGAGAACCAACCTTACTAGTTATAACGCCAGTGGAGTCAGTGTATACGAGGTCCAAGCAATTACTAGACCTGTGAGTAGCTTCATTTATGATTTGCTCATAGCCTGATTCAGAGGCAAATTCTAAAGCTCTTAAGCCATGGCGATCGGTAGGAGAGATAGAACTTAACCACTCCCTATGGTGAGCATTTAAATCCCCAACAAAGACAAAAGAAGCCTTTCTATCATCTTCTTTTATCTCAGCCATAATGGTAAAAAGACAATCGAAGATAGAGTCATACATGTCAGGATTCCGGTAGATTGAACACAAATAAAAGATGTTATCCCTAGCACAAACTTTTATTACCTGAATCTCATGACATCTACATTCATAGCAGGACTTATGAGAAGCAGGGTACTCGGTCCTATTATACACCACCAATTCCCTGGCCCTGGGGATGGCATCACGTTTTAACATTATTGGATTCTTAAAACCAGTTATAAAGAGCTCAGATGAGTGCCTAATATTAGAAATCCAAGTTTCTGAGCACAAAAGAATATCTTACTCTCTGGACGCAACTGTAAGGTCTTGGATATTTGCATAAAGACCACTAATATAACAATAGAGAAGACGACATTGACGAAATCTAGGAAGTACTCGTCCTGGATTTCGCTCAATGTCTCCAGACAGCATAAGAATTAATAGAAATAAAAAAGAAACATCATACTTAATAACTAGATTAACAAGAATAATAAGAAAAACAATATGTACAGAATCATAAACAAAGTGATTGATGATACCCATAGACTATAGTAAAAAGTCGGAAAAACTGGTCAACATGGAGGAGCCGATACACCATGCAAGTCTAAATACCCTCCAGGATAGTCATTTCCACTGAAGAGAGGATAGTAAGGATGGTTTTGAGAAGAAATGGAATCAGAAAAAGGAATAGATAACCTCTTGATAAACCACCAGGCATCCATGGCCCTTCTATTAAGCCTGCCCAACACACCATTTCAAAATAAAAGAGGAAGAAAAAAAATAATAATAAGATAGAATAGTGTGACCGAGTGTACCATCAAGCAGGAGAACTCTAACCCAAGACAGTGGAAGACCATGGTACAGAGGCTATGGCACTACCAAAGACTAGAGAACAATGGTTTGATTTTAGAGTGTCCTTCTCCTGGAAGAGCTGCTTACCAAAGCTGAAGAGTCTCTTCTACCCTTACCAAGATGAAAGTACACAACAAATTGCAGTACAGTAGTTAATCCCTTAGCTGAAGAAATGTTTAGTATCTTATTGTTTCCTGGTGTATGAGGAAAGACGAGAATATGTAAAGAATAGGCCAGACTATTCTGTGTAAGTGTAGGAAAAGAAAAAACAACCCATAACCAGAGAGAGGGATCCAATTCATTGATGTCTGGTCAGTCAAAGGATCCAATACCTCTCTAGTGGTAGCCTACTCAGGAACCACAACCACCTGTCAGCCAACCCAAACAGTTTGCCAAATTCAAGATGGCAGCTGTAGAAGGCTCACCGTCATATGCAGCAGTTGCTGCTATTGCCACTGCCAACCCTGGCATGAAGATCACAGCCAGGGCCAACCTAAAAGGGGATTTAATTATATCCCCGAAGGACCTCGCCAGCGTCAACATCCTCCAACAGGAACCCTCCCTGACCCTCCTGGACCCCGAGAAAAGACTTAGACAGGCAGTGATCTATCGGTTTCCTGTCAACATGCCACTGTCATTGCAAAAGCCGAGAGGAAGCTTGACCACCGCAAGCAGTCACCTTTATTGGGCAAGTCCCTAAGGCACTGGATTTGGGCCTCTTGGGAAAGTTTCCCATCAGAAGTCCAAAGTGAGAACCACTGCGCTGTTACAACTGCCAGCGCTATGGGCACCATAAGGAAGAGTGCAGGAACCCTACAATGTGCGGAGTCAGCAGCCACCGCCATCCCACACAGGACTGCATTGATGCACATCGAAATGGGATAAAAACCCAGGCAAAATGTCCCAAATGTGCGGGACCCCATCATGCATGGAACAAGAAATGTCCTGAATTCTTGAAGAGGCTACCAACCCCACTGGCAGCCCCACCGAACAAACCTGAGGCTGCATCAAGGCAGACACCGAACAAACCTGAGGCTGCACCAAGGCAGACACCGAAACCCCAACGGATTCAACGAACCAGGCCTCCCCGGCGACAATCCGAGGCTCCCCCTCCAGGAGCCCCTACTGCAGCCACGAACCAAGAACCTAGCACTATCGCTAGCCCAGCTGAAGAGCCAACCTCCAACGCTGATCAATCTCCTCCCATACCCCCAGCAATATCTTCCATCTTATCCCTGGCAGAGGCCCTGCCAGTGGATACCTTGATCCCCCTAGTACTGCAACTACTAGTCAAAGTCTGCTCCCTTGCTAAGACTCCCTCCTCTGTAATTCATTCCCTCCTCAGTCCCTTAGTTTCACCCTCCCCGGTGCAGAGATAGGCATCTATGCTTAAATCTGCCACTTTTTCCTATTACTCGAATTCTTCCCTCCTCTCCCAGTCTCTCCTACTTACTGGGACTTACTGCTATCAACACTTTTACCAACTACTAAAACCTTTCATTTCGGCTCCAAGTAGTCCTGCTTCTTGGTCCGCAAGGTCATGCTCTTGGTGTTGAGCAACCACACTGGCAACCACGCTCAAGGGGCTGAGCAGTTGCAAGATCTATCTTTGCCAACCTGGCGACTATGCTCAAGGGGCTGAGCAGTCGCACCTGCAGCTACGCTCGATGAGCCTGAGCGGCTGCAAATCCAGATATGAAGACTGGTACTGCTGTGACACTATTGCCTACCTAGGGCAATAAATACTACGGGCTGCTACGCAAAAGCCCGTGTCCAGCAGTAAGGCTGGGCAATCTTTTAATTTACTACCTATTTTTTTTGCGTTTGATCACCTACGGGCCGAACAATAGAAAGGCCCGTGCCAACAAGAAGTGTTGGCTTTAATACCCCAACAACAGAAACAAGTCAGCAAAAGTGTATGTCATTCACCATCCCTCCCCCCCTAATCATACTCATTACTCCTTATTCCTGAAACCAAAAAGATCGACAAAAGCAAAAGATGAGATAATTCTACAGTTGATAGTTTTCATTTTGTTTGGATCTGGGTGGAATCTTGTTGATCTTGGAATATTTACCTAAAACAAAGAATTAATCGAGGGGATAATAGTACTATATAATCACAGGGCACAATACCATAACTTTGGGGATAAAGCTTCATCTTCTCTCAATAACCTATAAAACTCAAGATGTGACTGAGTATTTTGTAAGGGTAGTTTTGTCTTTACTAAAGTCTTCTCACGCTTAGGCTCTATTTTTGATCCGTCTTAGCGACCACAGTAAGATACTAGACAGGGATGTAAATTAATATAGAAAATTAACTCAAAACGATCGATGTGAGCAGGGATGTGTTGTGAGAAAGTTGAAATAAAGATCTTCATCTTTGAAGCACAAGAATAAAATTCGCTAATATCCCCTACTTAGGTTACCCTCTTCAATATCTCTAGTATAACTATCGCGTACTAGTTAATTATATAACAAAACCTAATCAATCAAAGCAAAGAAGGCTTTCATTTGAAATAATTCAATTTATATGATTTGGGATTCTCTTTTATCAAGCGAATCAAAGCAATAAAAAGTTAGAAATAGATGACTTGACCAACTATTCCTATTTCTTGTGTATCCTCGGGGTGTCCAGAAGGATGTTCGTGATGTTCATCGGTTTTCTGTCATCCTGGCAATGTGTCCCGTCCAGTTCCATTTGAGCTTGCTAATGGTTTCAAGGATATCCATTACTTTAGTTTTTTGACGTATCCATTTAGCTGTTTTTCTATCCTTCCATGTTAGATTTAGCATAATTCTCTCATGTGCCCTCTGCATTATTCGTAATTTAAGGGAAAGCTTTTTTTGTTAGATTCCAAGTTTCGGCTCCATAGGTGACAGAGGGGAGGATACACTAATCATAGACTTTCCTTTTTAAGATGATACGAATCTTCTTATTTCTTAACACTGTACTGGCTCTTCTAAATGCTTGCCAACTGAGGGCTATTCTTCTTTTTATTTCACTCTCTTTAGAGGCGTCATGTAGAGAGATTCGTTGTCCTAGGTAGATATAGTGGTCTAATTCCTCAATTTGTTGATTTTCAATTTCAAGTATGTCATCTGCATTTTCAGTATATTTATTGATCATGACTTTGGTCTTTTGGAAGTTCATGTGGAGGCCAATTGATTTGCTTGCTTCATTTAGCTTGGTGAGCATATGTTGAAGCTCTTCTTTGGTGTGAACAATGATAATGATGTCATCAGCAAATCTTAGGTGACTTAGATATTCTCCATCTATTTTTATTCCTTTTTCTTGCCAGTTGAGTTGTTGGAAAGCTCTCTCCAGGCAGGCAGTAAACAGTTTGGGTGAACTAGTATCACCTTGTCTGACACCTCTCTTGAGTTGGAATGGTTCAGAGTCCTTGTAGAGGCGAATAAATGATGTTGCATGGTCATAGATGTGACAGATTACATTAATGTTAACTGAGTCAACTCCCTGTTCTTTCAGCGCTGACATGACCTCCTCAGTTTAAACCGAGTCAAATGCTTTGGTGTAATCTACAAGTGCTACTACTAGTGGTATCTTATATTCATTTGTTTTCTCTATGATTTGGTTTACTGTTTGTAGATGGTCAATTGTGGAGTAGCCTCTTCTAAAGCCCGCTTGTTCCCTTGGCTGATTTTCATCAAGCTTTCCTGCAATTCGGTTGGTAATAACTTTGGTGAAAATTTTATAAATAACATTAAGGAGGCTGATTGGCCGTTGGTTGTTCATGTCCCTGGGGTCGCCTTTTTGGTAGAGTAGAATGAGGATAGCTTTATTCCACTCTTCTGGCGTTTTGCTCTTCTTTGGACATTCATTGAATAGTTGCGCCAGTCAGACCTGGATTGGCTCATCAGCATCTGCTATTAGGTCTAACGTGATGTTATCTGGTCCCGGTGCTTTCCCCTTCTTCATTTGCTTGACAGCTAGTCGCACCCCGCCTGCTGTGATCTTTGGAAAGTGATGAGATGGGTGTTGATTTGCTCTTTCACGAAGATGGTAACGAGGTCTTTCTGAGGAGTAAAGCTTGTGGTAGTACTCTCTTGCTTGCTTAGCTATTCCATCACGGTTGGTTGTAAGGGATCCGTCTTCTTCTAGCACCCCAGTGAATTGCAGCTTCCCTTGGCTGAGTTTTCTTTTTGCTGTTTTAGACCCTCTGCCGTGCTTGATGACATCTTCAATTATTTTTGTCGTTCTATTGCGAAGGTCTTCTCGTTGCTTTTTCTGTATAGTTTTATTTAGTTCTGCTGCTTCAATTTTCTCCCTCACTGTTGATGGGGGCTTGAGATTTCTCCGTTTCTTCATGAGGTTCTTTGTGTCATCCGAGAATTTGCTGTTGTCAGAGGGTTTTGTGTCCTGGAACTTCTTTGCTACTTCTTTCAGGGGGATAATGATGTTATTATTCATGTTTTCAAGATGAGTTTCATTACTGTTTTGGTCTTCTAAATTTCCAAGAATCTCGTAGCGGATTTTTAACTCTATCTGAAATGTAGATTTGAGAGCTTCAGGTACTTTGATATGTTCTGGTCTTAAGAAGAATAGTTTTTGCCTTTCTTGTTTGGTGTTGATTTGGACTTTGCATCTTATCATCCTGTGATCACTGCCTACATTGACTTGGTTCAAGACATCAACATTTTTAACTATATTATGTTTGTCTACTAGTATGTAGTCTCTTTCATTACGTGTTTCCTTTACTTGTAAAATAATGTAGGATTAAATAGCACTAGAAGTAACAAATATTCTAATGTGTAATGCATATGTGAGTGAGGTTCCGGTCTATGATACAATAATATTTTGGCTAAGTAAAATGTCATAGTAACCAATTAAATGAAAATTTTATCCACCCAGTCGCTGCTTTGCTGTTCCTTGTGATTTGAAGTGAGGTGCCACCTGGAGATGTTGATGTAGGTATATTTTTCTCTGATAAAGTTAATATTTATGCTCCTGACATTAAACAGTATTTCTTCACACCTTCTTGTGCATATTCTAGTTTTACTAATATCCACTTATTTCTCATTTTCAAAAAAATATATAATTATACATCAGACACAAGTAAATGTATTTAGCTCCTTAACTTTTTCCCTTTTTGAATAGGTAAGTAAAGTAAAAATCTCCAATTAACAACCTTTTGATATATATGAAAATGATTAAGAATAGAGTAAAAAGCACAAGAATTGGTTTAAGTATGTTCATTGAATATCAGTGTCTCCCCTACCTGGAAAAATATTCTTTTCCCATTTAGAAAAATTATGGAATTCCCGCTGTTTTTTTATTGTTTACAATTATAAAATGTAAAAACAGTTTTATTTTATTATTAAAAATTATAAAGTAATACCAACTTCCTAATATCGCAAGAGGGTCTGCCCCTCTCTTTTATTCTTCTCCTGCACTTCTCTTTCTCCCTATTTCCTAAATCTTTCCCATCTGGAGTCCCTGCCTTTGAGCTATAAACTGGATTGTATCCAGGGGTACTCTTCCTTTCCCCATATTCCCCACTTCTCTATTCTTCTTATTATTGTTATTGCTTCACAAACCTAAGTTCTTTATAGGGAAATACACTTCGAAAGGAGGAAGGCTCATATGTCTTTCTTCCTCTGAAAACTGTAATAAATTGGGAACTGTTTAAAGAAATTGTTCCCCATTATAGACTAAATCCTTATAGACCATTTAATCATTATCATTTCAAGATTTGTTATTTGCATCAATACTCTATGGATTCTAGATAAATTTTATTGCAATTGGACGAAAATTATTTCTTTCATGAATACAAATGAAATAGACTTAATTTATTTTGTTTTCGATTTTTCACGAAAAAAAAAGAACGGCAGGAGTTCTCTCTATCTTTTTTTTTTTTTTTTTTTTTAGATATTTATACTTTTTTCAATTTCAAAATTATAAATTATTTCCAACAACCTTACAATTTAAATTAATCTGAAAAAATCATTGAGTTTTTATTTTTCTTCTCTAACAATGTCTTAGGATTTGAAATATCTATATAAGTAATGGAGAATAATAGTGAACAATTACAATAGAGCATGAGTGTTACATAAGCTATTTAGGCTGTGATATAGGCTACTTATAGTAATGTACGTATAACAGTGATATATAATACAATATGAGCGTGTGTTATTCATATATTTAAAACACTCTTTTTGAAATACTACCGCTAGAGTGTTACGGTGTCTTTTGACTGGCCTAACAGTACTACATAGGATCCTTCACTGTGATTATGGATCAGTTTTCCTTTGCCTATATACACGCCGAATAGTCCGGCTGATTCTTTACGTATTTTCTTCTGTCCTCATACACCTGACAACACTGAGATTATCAAACATTTCTTCTTCACTCAAGGTGTTACTGTACTATAATTGTTCAGTGGACATTTTCCTCTAGGTAGGGTAGAAGAGACTCTTTAGCTAAAGTAAGAAGCTCTTCTAGGAGAAGGATACGCCAAAATCACATCACTTCTATGTAGTTTTGGGTAGTGCCATAGCCTCTGTACCATGGTCTTCCACTCTCTGGAGTTAGACTTTAACATTGCTATATATTCAGCCCTCTGTATTCTTGGAAGTTCAGAAAACAGAGACAGTTGCAAAGAATACTCACTGCTATATGTTGGGATAAATCCTAACCTAACAACTCACTGTCCATTGCCTACTCAGCACAGTCGACTAACTCACTAAGTTTGGCCTAATATTGTTTTTACTCGTTTTATATTTCGATAGAAGTATTGTGTTACTGAATGAACACATTTCACTAAGTTTAAAGTTTATAAGCCCATGTGTTCTTTGTTCTATACAGATATTTGCAAAGAAAACTTGATAAAGAAAAGCATTTAAAAGTATTTGAGGTAAATATTTTTCCTCTAAACGTGTTTTTTTTTTTTGAGGATAATTACAATCGTCCTGTTTCATAAACTATAATTAGTAGTAGTAGTAGTAGTAAATAATGTGAAATTTGACCTTGAAAAACAGTATGCTGTAATCCCAAGGGCTCCAATTGGGAAATGGAAATAAGGATATAAACTACATGAGAATGAATGAACAATTTGAAAATTTTAAGAACAAGAAACAAATTAAAATAAATCTTACATATATAAACAATATAAACGTAAAAACAAGACAACGAGTAATACGCTAGAAGAGTGCCTTAGCTTAACCTTAAGCAAGGGAACTCTACCCAAAGACAGTGGAAGACCATTGATCAGAGGTTTTGGCACTACTCAAGTGTAGAAAACAGTGATTTAGTTTTGGACTGTCCTCTTGGATGAGCAGATTACCATAGCTAAAGAGTTTCTTCTACCCTTACCGTGAGGATAGTAGCCATTGAACAATTAGAGTGCAGTAGTTAACACTTTGAACAAAAAAGATTTGTTTGGTAATCACAGTGTTGTTAGGTGCATGAGGACAGAGGAGGATGTGGGAAAAATAGCCGAGACTATCCTCTTTATATGCAGGCGAAGAGCAAATGATGTGCTACTATAGTGTGAGGTCTACCGCCAAATGTCGCCTACCCAGGTGGAGGGTGAGGTTTACCACGTGACCAGCGTCCTACAGCTCCTAAATCAGTTTTTCCCTCGGCCTAAAAGAGATATCATCGATTGAGGGTACTAAAAATGTTGCTGAAGGAGTTTTATAGAAGAGTCATTCTGGCAGAAGTAGCAGCACTCGCCTTTTTAAGAGAGCACAATCTCTTGGATACAGTTCAAGAAGCAGATCTATCTGTGTCATTCTTAGAAGATGTACGAAGTGTGTATCGCTAGAATAAATGTATGGAAATATATGATAACTTGTTTGATGTACGAAGAGTGTATCACTAGAATAAATGTATGGAAATATATGATAACATGTTTGGTGTACGAAGAGTGTATCGCTAGAATAAAAGTATGGAAATATATGATAACCTATTTGATGTATGAAGAGTGTATCGCTAGAGTAAATGTATGGAAATATATAACCTGTTTGATGCACGAAGTGTATCACTAGTACAAAAGTATGGAAATATATAAAAACATGTTTATTTTTTCCTTTTTTTTTTTAATGTAATTAGAAATCCAATGATCTATTTAAGTCATTTCTAAGATATGTTTAAATTAAGTGTTTATTGCTTAAACAAACGTAGGAAATATGTTTTATCTATGAGGGACGAAGAATTCAGCAGTAGACCTCACGCTATAGTACTAACGGGAGGTAGATCTCACGCTATAGTAGCACCGCAAATGAGCCGTTGCCGGTGCGAGGGATCCAATGTAACACTCTCTGGCTAATCAGAGGAGGCAAAAACTCTCCAGAGGGAGTTTCTAAAATGGTGGCAGGTCTTCTAGCCAACCTACTACCTATATTAAGCAGTGGTGTGTGTTGTTCCAATTAGGTGTATTTACACTTAGAACTGGAAAGACCTTTATTCATATAGCGTTTACTGGAAATCATATCAATCATAATTGTTGCAAGGAGAATGAAATCCAAAATAGCCGCCATTTATATGGTAATCGTCATTGCATAAATAAAAATCATTTCGCGACCACGATTAATAGAAATTTCATACAAATAATATTAGAGTAATTAAAATAGGTGGTTTTATTTCAATAATATTTCAAGCAGGGTATACTAGAAGCCAATAAATAAATTAGGACCGATCGGCTGATATATATATATATATATATATATATATATATATATATATATATATATATATATATATATATATATATATATATATATATATATATAACTCAAAGTGTTTCCTCATATTAGCTATGACTTTATTAATCGGTGCTTTCTCCATTATTGGCCATTTGTTTTGTCTATGACTCTCTATTAACTAGTGATGCCTTCATCGTAGCCATCTCCAAAGGGTATGACTCTCTATCAATCAGTGATATGTTAATTGGAGGCAATAATATCTTTATTAATTGCAAAATTGTCTCATTGAAAGCTATCTTCACTGGATCAAGATACCTACTACTTTCATTACTTATTATTAATCTGTGAAATCATCATTAGAGACAATTGGTTCTGGCTTTGATGGACTATTAATCTACATCATCTTCTTTGGGTGATTTGCCTTCTTATTTGATTTTAAGGTCCACCTGTAGCTTCACATTGAATAGTTATTATGATCATGCTATTCGAGGTAGATTTCCTAGCCAGACAAGATGGTTTGGAATCTTACCATGCAAAATTTGTCACTTTTTCTTTTGACTAATTTGTTAACTACACAAAAATAGGGGGGACTTTCTTCTGTTTATGTTGGCTACGGAAAGAAAAGTTTTATATAATTTTTCGTAATATTTGGATTGATGAAAATTATTTAAATTTTTTTTAAGTGATTTTTTCAATTTAAATAATAAAACAGAGAGAGAGAGAGAGAGAGAGAGAGAGAGAGAGAGAGAGAGAGAGAGAGAGAGAGAGAGAGAGAGAGAGATGAGATGCAAAATCCCACACCCCGACTTTACATATATTCTTTATATTCTCTATTTCACAAAAATGATTATAAATGGGTTGTATTATTACATTTGAAATTCAATACAACCATAAGCACAAGCGATAGACATGTCAGATGGAATGGAATGTATCTGCTTCCACCAACCAATCTCCTGCTAAAAGTGCTCGACAAGCTAGTATCCTGCAAAGGAACAGCTCCTGTAGTGGCCCCCAAATGGCCCAAAAACAATTGGTTTACTCTAATTCTAGAATTGAAACTGTAGCTGTTTACCCTGCTGTACCCAGCTTTACCAAGTCTGGTGCAGAAGTCGGCTGTTATATTTCATTCCCGAGAATCAACAACCTGCATTTCAGGATTTTTTCGCCCTAATAGCTAACAAAAGTTTGGGATTTTGAAGAATGTGACCGACTTCATTGTAGTGTACAAGTCAAGTCCAACCAGGAGAAATGGGCACCTCTCGTGAAACAAGGTGACCAACAGAAATTTCAAGGATTTTTGTCTCTGTTTCTTCTTTTACCTACTTGAACGAGGCCTGACTTCCACTACGATAACCACGTATAAGTCGGCCTTGACTGGACCTCTTCTATACGCCTTTGAGACAAACTTCGCGAAACCTTTTTTTAAGGTACCAAAGCATACACTTAGACCGAAGCCGACAACCCCTCTAAAGCCCATTACATGGTCGTTGGTCAAAGTCTTACACTGCTTCGAACCTAAACAATGAGGATTGTACTCTAAAGGAGTTAATATAGAAAGTCAATTTTCTAATCACAATAGCCTCATGGGCTAGAGTTAATGAAATATAGGCCATATTCAGTTCACAGATGAAGGAGAACTGAATCGTTCCCCGATCTTACTTTTCTCACCAAAACGGGCTGCCCACCAAAAGGTGTGGTCCTTGGAGAATCTGCTCACTGACGGAAGATGTCTCCCTATGCACATTAAGGAGTTTTAAGGTCTATGTTCGTAGAACTTCAG
Organism: Palaemon carinicauda; assembly: GCF_036898095.1. Classification (NCBI taxonomy): domain Eukaryota; kingdom Metazoa; phylum Arthropoda; class Malacostraca; order Decapoda; family Palaemonidae; genus Palaemon; species Palaemon carinicauda. The sequence continues at coordinate 94,879 of NW_027170944.1, forward strand.
ACTTCAAGGAAGGATAGCCTTTCCGAGGCGATACCTCAGAATTGAAAATCTATCCTTAAAATAATTGTGAGCAGTGCTTACCTACTTATTCGCAGAGTGGATCCTGACAGCTCACCTGCAGTTCAAGATCCTAAGAAAATTGCTTCTTCACGGAACTTCTTTCAACACTATTCGAAGCAAGTACATAAAATAAGACATGGTGTGGTGGCGGCAGGTAGTTCCAAAGAACCCTTCATCTAAGCCTGCGATGAACAGAGAACTGCTTTGGGACTTTCCAGTCCCTTGTGTGCATAGGTACATTTACCCTCTTATGCAAATCATAACTATGATTAACACACTGTTCCACATAGGTGCATATATGATCGATAACACCCACGCCGAGTGAACGTTATGTCACGGTGTTCATGCATTTCCAAAATCTGTACAGATCAGTCAGATTTGGTTTCACATCTCTATTGAGTGGCATCATTTCTATGAAATTACATATTTTCCCAAAAGGAGAAAAATATAGACCCTGATGTGTTTTCAAAGCCGGATCAGATTCATGCCTGATTGTAATTACAATTGATAATTTAGCTACAGGGTAAAATACTGAACATATTTACGTGTTATTGCTGCTATTTCAGTTACAGACAAATAAAGCATACTAGAGTTCTAGTTAAGCCCCAGAAGAGCCCAACTTGCAATTAGAGTACAGATTTCCAAGGGATAAAGAGTAATGGATAAGATTTATCATCCGTCCCTATGAAGATAAAAACTTTGATTCATTATAGTCGAAGTCGACACTTTCTCTGTAGGGGGCAGGAAACCCTAAGCTAGTTCCAAGCTTAGTGGAAATGACAAATAACGGTAGTGTCATATATAAACGTCTACGAAACCATATAAGGAACTCATTCAAAGTAAAGACACGTATAGGCTACAAACCCAGAGATATAGTACTTTCAAGTAAATTCTTTGGTAAGCTTCCATCTGCCCGACATGGCTGAGCCCAAAAAACGGATTTTGAGCAAAGCAAAAATACTATTTTTGGGTGAGATAGCCATGCCGTCCTGAGTATATATACTGTACATGTAACAAAACCCACCCGAAACAACTCTACTTGCGACTATCCATGCTTAATTGCAACAAGGAATAGTTCGCCGGTGTAATACCGAGAGGGGATCCGCCGGGTGACCTTGAAAGCGGCTTCCCTTCAATTTCACCACTTTTCCCCCTAAGAGCGAAAACTGTATTCGGGGTGAAGAATGCCATGTGTCGTATCAATAAATACGTCCCCTGATATTATGCGATATCCTTAAGAGTTATTTTAAGGATACTCGTGCTAGGAGTTAGACTTCTGGAGACCTGTGGTCAATTCTCTGGGAGTATCACTCTAGTCAAATATCCCTTAGAAAGCTGCCTAGAGAAACCTTCCGTCAGGACGACATGGCTATCTCACCCAAAAATAGATTTTTCGCTTTGCTCAAAATCCGTTTTTCATTGTTGTTATTTTGTTGTGTTCTGCTGTCATTGCATTCTGCAAATGTCTCATTTTCTGATTACCAACACCCAATAATAACTCCAGGTGGGGTATTGAAAGTAACGATTGCATAAGAAAACTGCAGAAACCAACAAAGCAACAATAAACTAACAGAAAAATTGTGTTTCATGCAGAAATATAGAGAATAATACTTACAAACGCTATCACTGGTCTGTTTTCTTCTTATCCCCGTTTTCTATCATATATAAACTGATCATTGCTCAGCTGTAGTTCTCTTCACTCGCAATTAAGTATTGCACCACCTCCGTAAGTTCTGGCAAGCGGTACATAAAGTGCTATGCACATTCAACCCGTTAGCAAGTATTTTGCTGTCTCCTTAGTTTACGGTAAACCATGCTCCACAAGTGTATTGGTTAATGAACTATCAACAATTATCCAAATACTAATATTTGATCAGCCCTTGCTTGCTTTGCTCGCAATTAACTATTACATCATTTACGTATATTCTGGTGAGGGGTAGCCTACATATTGCGCTACTCACGTTCGCCACCTGGCCGAGTATTTTGTTATATCCTTAGTTTACACTGAGCCATAAATCCATAATTACTCACCTTAATAGTCATAGGCGGAGTCAAATCATTCAGAATTGGGAGTGAAAACTGGATTGAAGGTTAGAGATGTTCCATTCCGGGTTTAAACTTGAACATGTAGCTATAACCTGAGATGCTGCTGCTTTTTACCCTAGATTATCTTAAAATTTACCAACTTCCTTAAATTTCAAGCTACTGAAACCAAAAGTACCTTACAATTTTCATTACTTAAAGATTACGTTGAAACCATGCAAATTACCTAAAAGTAGGGTAATTACATTAAAGATTTAAACGCTGGTCCCAATGAGTCCCGCTTGTTCCATAGTGCAACTAGGTCCTGGTTGTGTGGTAAGGCCACTCAGTCCTGGTTTGGTGTTATCGCCTCTGTAATATCTATTAAATCCCACTATGGTTACGTAAAAATTTTAATGTTCTTTGTTATTTGTTAATAATTGTCTAATAACTTTGTGTGGGGTAACTTTACAACTTGTACAAAGAGTCGCCATAACTGAGCTAAAGACCCAGTCAAGTCGAAGCCTGAAACCCGCAGCCAGGACAAGCAAAGCTTTATGATTCGAAAATAAGCCGACTACTGCAGAGTTCCATGTATAGACTAACGTTTTTCATCAAGGACCAATCAAATGATGTAATTATAATGTATCTAGATCTCGATTGGCCAATTTATATTACAGATCACGCAAAATGGAAGAGAAAAAGACTATTTATTTTCTCACCCATGTGCACTAAGTTCAAGGATAACTACATCAAGTCAAAATCCTGCCAATGTCTAACAACCAGTAGTTAATACATTAAAAGAAACTACAACATTTTCATTGGAGGAATGAGATCAGTGCAGTAATCGAACAGGTGGTCAACGGCTCGCCCCGCCCATTGGCCTTCTTCAGCAGAAAACTGTTCAAGGCAGAATAGGGTTATTCTACCTTCGATCGTGAATTGCTGGCAGTGCACTTGGCTGTCCGTCATTTTTGCAATTTCTTAGAAGGTAATCCATTCGTCATTCGCACAGACCACATGCATCTGGTGAACGCCTTCACTCGACAGTCTGACGCCTGGTCTGCCTGCCAACGCCGACATCTCTCCGCCGTGCCTGAATACAATTGTACCCTTCGACAGGTCTCTGGGAAAATTATTCCCGTTGCCGATGCCCTATCAAGAAACACGTTGGCTGTCGTTTAACTGGGATTGGATTACAACGCCTTGGCTGAAGCCCAATGACAGGATCTAGAGTATAAAGCATATAGGACATCCTGCACATCCCTCCGTTGGGACGACGTCCCCCTCGACAACTCCAACACCACCCTCCTCTGTGAGCTTTGATGTCCCGCTGAAAGGACTCCAACTTGTTTACTCAGGTTCCCTGGGTCCTCCTGGGACTAAGGACCATTCCTAAAGACGCACTGGACGTCTCAGCAGCTGAAATGGTGTATAGCGACCAGTTGGTCGTCCATGCCAAATTATTTCCTTCTTCTACCTCCTCCGATGATCTCCAATGCATACGTTACGTCGTGGCAAAATTTACTCCATGCCGCCAGACTTACAAGCCCCAAGCAAAGCATCACATACCGACAAAATAGCACTCTGCAACGCACATCTTCCTACGCAACAACAATAGCAAGCCACCGCTAACCGTGCCCTTTCCTTGTGATCAGACGTAGTCCGAAATCATTCCAACAATATATTCGTGGCAAAGAGGACTGGGTCTCCATTGATCGTCTAAAACCTGCTTACTTCCTGCCTGATGACCCGCTTACAGTTCGCCTCCCTAGATCAGGGTGCCCTATTTAACTTGTACAGTATTTCATTTTTAGGAGGGGAGCCATGTGTCACAGGATCGTACATAGTAACGACATTTCTCTTTTTTGCATTTATAATGCTTTTTACCTTCGCTCTCCCCTCACACTGACAGCAACCAGAATCAAATTGTCTATTTTTCTTACTGTTTAAAGTTCACAGAATGGGTTGTCGGTTGGATATGTAATTGCCTGTTGTATTTTATGCCCTTCTTGCACGGACTAGATTTATAAATAAACTGGATGCTCTGTAATAAGACCTTCAGTAACTTTCATCTTGCCTTTTGAGTCACAGCCTCTCTCGCCTGTCACAAGAAGTTTCAGCAAATTATTTTTACAAATAATGAAGATACAGCAATCTTTGAATGATGACATCCTCCTTTTTGCATCGTTTGTATGACCGAGCTTGACAGAATCGTCTTTGTGTGTTTATTTTTGCATATATATAGCAATTTTTTCACTTTCATTTTGAGAACTCATACGTCTGGCAGAAATGGAACGCATTGGTAGAGGGTAGATGAACGAATACTACCAGCTACGAAAACAGCAGACTGGGTTTCCAAAGACGTATAGAATTTATATTGCAGGTGTTTGTTTACTTGTAGTTTTCATGATACTTGAGTAAATGAATTAAAACAGCTGAGCAGTCATCAACAGTCTAGTAGTTAGCCTACAGCAGAAAAATAAGAAATTAAAGAAAAAGTAAGATAAGGAATTATATTTGGGCCCAAACTATGCTGTATCGTGACTGACAAAGTTATTAGTATTTGTATAAAAATAACGTTGATAAAGAATATTGAAATTGAATCATTGGTATTTGTAGATGATATGTTTCCCACAGGAGAGAAAGAAGCAATACACTGTTGTATAAGTAATTGTTATAGTTTGGAGATCTTAAACGGATTTTGAGCGAAGCGAAAAATCTATTTTTGGGTGAAAGAGCCATGTCGTCCTGATGGAAGTTCCTTCATTAATAGCTTCCTAAGTTATATGTGACTACAGTCATATATCCCAGAGAATTTACTGAAGGTACCCAGAATTCTAACTCCTGGAGCGAGTATCCCTTAAATTTCTCCAAGGGATATCGCATAAGGACGTATCTTGACACATCTCATAGCTATTTACACCCCGAATAGCCTTTCACTTCGGGAGGGGAAGTGGCAAGAAAAATAAGAGAGTCGTTAAAGAGGTAAAACAACTCGACTCTCCTAACGTACTGTAAATAGTTCGGCCAATCGCCACCGTACGGCGCCACCAAACCATTCTTTCGTTTGTAGCTTTGTTGACCAGTATTTTCCCTGTGTTATCTCACTATTTTCGAAGCTTTTCTTCATTATTATGGATTCCCCAGCTTCATCAGCTTCTGGAAAGTTAAGTAATATCTTTTAATTGAGTAAATGTAAGCTCTTGCCAGTTTTGCTTTTCAATTGATATCGTAATTAACGTAACAAGAGCTGCTGGCGGCCGGATGGCGTCATGACGCGATCGTTCTTTTGTTCATTTAGTTAGCAAGAACGATATTCCCGGCATCTTTGCTTTAATAACTTTAGCTGTTTAGTATTTTAGCTAGGGATTTTTATATTATGTCATTGTTGTCGTGAATTTGGCTATAATTTCGAGCCTCACGAGTGCTAGGCTTCCAGCCTAGGCACTTTCACACCTCATGCATGATATAACCTTCCTGGTAAAGTTGTATTGAAGCTCAAACAATATTTTATGCAATTAAGATATTACTGTTTCCTTTCCTCTTCCGTAATAGTATACTAGAGTTACGTAGAACGTTTCTCTAAGCTCTCTAGCTTAATAGCTTTAGTGCTTTAATATACTTTATATGTTCCCATTACTCTTATATTGTCTTTTGGGGGGGAGATAGATATCTCATTTTTCCCCTTTAAGTCGATATTTTCTCCATGAGAATTAAGAGTAATTCCCTTTCCCTCTGATTAGCCTAGGCTATCCTCAGTCAATTTACTGTAACCTGTAGTTGGGTAAATTTTCTGGGGTGTTTTGTTTCCCTCTCCTTTTCTCTGAGCTGGCAACTGAGTAGCTTCTCAGCATTGAGTTTGGAGTTAGGGACGGGACATCAGAGTAAGTCTGTGTTAGGCATCTGGCTACCTGGATTTATACCGGCAACTGAGTAGCTTGTCGGTATTCCTGTAGGGCTAGTTGCTGTTCAGGAGGCTAGCCTCCCTAGATCTTGTAGAGGTTATTGTTTTACAATTTCCTCTTTATGGTCTAGCAGACAGTCCTGTATTGGGGGTTCTTAACGGGAGGATAGGTTTCTTTCTTGATTTGATCCCTGGTACAAGATTCTGTTCTCATGAGTTCGTTTTCGGACGTTCTCGCATTGCCTAACCCAACCTGGGAAATTGACTTCCCCTAGATGAGGTTAATATGAGGACAGAATCCTTCAGGTTAAGTAATGCCTTAGGGTATTGCTTTACTTATGGACTATTCACCCCTTCCGCGCTATCTCTTTCGTGTTGAGTGATCCAGCACCCTTACGGCCGTGGTTCTACATAGGCTCCTCTGGACGTCTGTAGGCCTGGGATGAGTTTTTCTGTCTGTGCCTGGTTAGGTTACTGACAGATAACCTCATATCTTACAATCAACACCAACTCAAAAAATTCGAGTGAATTAATAATAAAACAATAAAAAGAATAAGAAAGAAGAGATTAAAACAAAAGTGAAGAATCAGTAAGTTTAGTTGAATACTGTAAGTATCTGGGTGAATGATAGCCTACACTGAGAAAAGAAACAAAGAAAAGAGTATCAGTAAAAAAAGCCATAGGGTCATATATATGACCCAAGAAATAAAAAAAAATGGAAGATATTGGAAAATTAGGAAAATGGCATTGGAAGTGAGAAAGAAAATATATGAAACAGTAGGAATACCAACTGGAGTGAAATGGGAGATAAAGATTTGAAAGATCTGGAAAACCTCAAATATTCGATAATGTGGTAAATTTTAATTAGAAAACAATATAATATTTTGTATTAAATAAAAAAAAAACAATGTAAGTATAGGTATTTTAAATGTTATGATGGTTTAAACCGGAGGCAAATGACCATTTTTGAGCTATAGAACTCCAGACTACAAAACCCCCAAAAAACCACCATTTCGCACAAAAAGGTCTATTATATTTTAAAAACAAGAAAAAGGGCATGTATACCCCCCCCCCTCCCAGCCTGGAATTAACATACTCATAGCTGTTCGCCACTATGGGAATCAATTCTCCAACCAGCCAACAAAACACTAAGTTCAAAGAAAAACACATTATCGGGAAAACACAGGCCCTTATAGTTAGTTGGGACAGTCTTGGGACCACCAGAAATGAGAGTAAAATTTGTCAGAAACTGGCTCTTTTTCAAGAGAATGGTCACATGTTTTGTAAATGGTTGTCCCAACAATCTACATACTAAGACCACTCAGCGCATGAGTGTCAGAAACGTGCGAGAAAAATGAACAACTATCCCAAACTTTCCCCCGTAACCTAACCTACAAGCGGTGTCCTTGCCTTCCTAATGACCTAACGGGGCCTTACGCCCTCCTGCGATCCCCAGAATAACTTTATAGTATTTTGACAAAAAATATTCAATAAAAATTATTATTATACTCTATTTAGGAAGATTAGTCAAGAAAATTGTCTTATTTATACACCTATACTGTATCTATATTCATATACCATTCCTTAGAGCAACATTTCGGTAAATTTGTATTGTATTATAGGGTGTGATTTTTTTACAGAAAATATATGATTTCCTACAGTAAATAACGTGATTTAACCGAATTTGACCTTCATTTCAACTGGAATCAAACAGATCAACCAATCCGACTCACTTTACGTTGACGAATTGGTTGATGTTATTACGGATGAAATGAAGGTGAAAACCGGTTAAATCACAATATTTCCTACAGGAAAACATATTTTCTGTTAAAATGGTTAAATATTATCACTGTTGACATATATGTTGTGTTAAAATATTTAAATGTAAGTACTTGTTCAACGTTGTCACTTCTCTTACGAATGTACTGAGAATGATAACATTAGCAACGATACCAATGATTTACAGTGCTACCAACGATGACGATGACATTACTAGCGGTAGAAATGCTAAATATTTCCATACGTATTTTAAATAATTTTACCTTATAACTATTACACAATATATAAAAAGTACAAAAAGAGCATAAAACCTAACAAACCCACCTAACCTGGCCTAGAGGTTCCCTGGTCACAAAAACGGATTTTGAGCGAAGCGAAAAATCTATTTTTGGGTGAGATAGCCATGGCGTCCAGTGCCGGCACTCCGGGAGGGGTCGGCAGTGTGCCGAGGCTATGAGGGAATGGAGAGGCCACGGCGGTAAGCCGGAGGCCGGCGGCAATCCCCCGGTACTCGGGGGAAGGCGGCAAGGATAAGGAAGTCACCCGTAGTGGCGGTAAAGCCGGGGTAGAGGCGGCAAGGGACAAGCACCAAAGAAGGAGGTGGGATGGCAAGGCTGTACTAGCCTAGTCAAGACACCTCTGGAAAGGGTATCACCATGATAGAGGTGAATCTATCATCCTAAGCAGGAGCCGCAATGGCCGGGGCTAAGGCAGTCCAAGAGAGGACAGGGTGTACCCAAAGAAGGGGTGGAGACTCTTCGTGTCGACCAAATGATAACTGACTCCATAGCACTATGGAGGGACTATGTATCAGAGCGGACAACACTGGGAGCACCACGGGGTCCAGCACTCCAGCCTAGGGTGGAGTGTAGGACAGGGGACATATGAAGCCTAACCTACTGGTAGGTTAGGCTAGGCAGGAGATAGGTTGGGGGGGGGGAAAAGGGTCTTCTTATAAGAAAGGATGGGTTATGTACCAGAGCGGCCACCTAGGAAGGGAGATGCTCACCCTAACCTATAGTAGGTGGACCAACTGAAAAACGGTGCACGCGTATATTTCAGCAAGGTACATAAACCAGCCCTCCCAACCTAACCTGGATTAGGGTCGTTAGACCCTAATCAAGGAAGGGAGAAGACGTATCGCAAGAAAAGGTCCAGGACCGATTCAGCTTAAAGGAGGTGATCCTACCTTTAAGGTCCGCAACACTAAGGGAGGGGTCATTCCCTTAGGTGGGGAGGCGATACAGTACTCTGAGGAGTCTTGTCCTATCACATGTAATAGGATACAAGATTACCAGAGGGAAGCCCTAGGGCTAGGGATGAAGAGAGCATATAGGGGTCCTATCATAAGGTTAGGTTAGCAAGGCACTCAGGATAACCTACCCCCTATATGGTCCCTGAAGGCGAAAAACACTTGCATCACTGTCAATGGTATTGTAAAATAATGCCAAAATCTTCATAACTAACACTAGGATCACTGGAATATCATGCATTAACACTGGTATAGGCTCACTGGCCTAGGGGCTAATCAAAGCCTACTGGTATGGGGTCAGCGAAGACCCTAATTAATGCGTCAAAAACACGATATAAGGTTCCTAGCTATGAAGACTAAATAACTAATAGTGCTGATTAGTAATTTATATACCGGTAAGGCTGTTGCGGCTAACTAAATAAGGCATGCAAGCAACAGCAGCGTCATAAAATGGCGCTGACCGGTCTGGCAAAGCTCTGCCACAATTATGCAAATATCTCGAAAAGTAAGATTTACTTTAAGGCCAGAGCTTATTTAAACAATACTTTAACCTTTGTACTCAACTTTCCAGAAGAAGGTGGAGCTGACGGTTGAGACATAGCGAGGATGCAAGAAGATAAAGTCGCACAAAAGGAAAAATACGTCCAAGCGAGCGAGCTACTAGCAAAGGAATGGGGATGGACGTGACGTCATCAAAAGCAATGGCGTCCGTCTGTTTACATCGCGAGTACCGATATCGCCACATCTAGATCGGCTGCGGCTCAGCTCCCAGCCACTCCCTGTCCGCCATATTGAAGCGTTAACTCTATATGGGGTGTAGATAGCTATGTGGCACGTCTATACATGCGTGTCCCCTGTTGTTACACGATGTCTTAAGGGGAAACCTTTAGGATACTCGCTCCAGAAGTTAGAATTCTGTGATAACCTGTGGTTTAATTCTCTGGGAAAATCCTAGTAGTGATTACCCAAGGAAGCTACCAAAAAGGAACCTTCCATCAGGACGCCATGGCTTGAGCCCAAAAACACACATAATGACTTTTGAGGAATGACTTACTTTTATGAAGAAAACGACAAAACTTGTTATCGAAGAAGTATTCGGTAACATCGGAACAGAAGCTTCTCCAATCGACACTAGTTTTTGAGGATATGTCGATACCATGTATGAGGGGCTCATGGTCGGAATGTTTATGCAAAAAGTGGTTTGGAAATGATATTATCTTCCATGGGGGTAGACGACTTTTCCGCAAAAATGTACCTTTATAGGCAGTAACAGTATAGCCACAACGTTTCTTCTTAGTTTTAGGTATGATGGATTCAAAATTACAATAAAACACGTCAATGTCTTTCCTATAAGATAAAAGAGAACGGCACTTGGGGCACTGTAAACGTTGAGGAATTACGTTGTGTGATTTAAGGATATAATCAACATTGGCTGAAGAATCATAAAAATCACCATGGAATTTAGCCACTGGTTTTGGGTACGGAATACTGAAGCCGTTACAAGTTTCTATAACTTCCTCCATCGAAAAATACGAAAAAATAAATCTCACTTGAAATGACGCACACCTTACTAGGTCAAAGGTTACAACGCAAAAGGGATTGGAGGAAGAGCCATGAACAGATGACTCAAAGAGATAAAGGAAGGCGGGTAGGGAAATATCTTTAGACAACCCCCTTGTGTAAACTTTGAATAGGCATAGGTTGGTGATTGGTTAAGATATAACAAAGGTACTAGCGGGTGAACATGAATTAACTAAATAGGGAAACTAGTCCAGAGAAAGGATTTATGTGAAACAGAGGAGTGAAAAGGAAATAACAAAAGAAAAGAAATAAAAACAATATAGGAAGATGAAATGGAATAAATGATGAATAATATTGAATGGGAATATAAAATGAGATAATAATACGATAATGAAAATAGTAATGGGGGGGGAGGCTTCTGCCCAGGGGGAGTGATATTTGCGCAGACCGAAAACTGGTATGCACGAACGTACGTACAAATGGGTGCTAATGTTAGCATGGAATGCTAACATTTGATCTACATCAGACAATGGCAGCACTGGTTACTCTATTTTTTCATGAAATAATCTTAGCAACGGCTCCTCCAAAGTTTATCCTGTTATACTGTTTTGTATTTTCCTCCGGTTATAATACATACAAGAAGGTAATGTATAGGGAAGAAAAGGCTTGTTTTACATTTATATATTGATTCCCCAGTATGTTTTCCCCACTCTAAACCCCTAGTTTCCTCTGGGGGTCCCCCATTATCAGAGGATATAGATGTATATATATTTCTGAAACTATTCCTTTGCGACGGGAACGAGTGTCATTTTCGAAGAGAGCGTAATTTTTTCTATAATGAAAAGTAGTTGTTTTCCTAGGTTACATTGCCCTGTAATACACTACAATGAAACCAACATTTCTCCAATGTCCAACTGGTTGACATCGTATCATTCCGTTGATCAAATAAAAAGTCCGTTTTAGCATGACACGAATAACATCAATAAACATTAGGAAATTAAGATCTATTATATATCATTCTAATTTTTTCTGCGGATGTATGTATGATAAAGATCCGGAAGCACAACCCACCTCCTTTCAACGTGTCCCAAACTTGTCTGGAAGGGAAGATGTTCATGAGTGCTTAACATTGTCTTACTGAGGTGCCCTTTATTCAAATAATTCTTTTCTCTTTGCTGATGAAATGGTGATTGGCGGTTTTCATAAGAAGTTTTGATGATTTTCAATATAGTATACATTAGCAGGTTGATCTTTTGAATCAATGCCTACATGGCCATAAATCAGAGTCACCTGCAAGGGATTCCAAATTACAATCTGTAGATATGGCAACACTGCCTAAGCAGGATAGACACACAAATCCTTAATAGTTTGATCTTTCACACATTCCATAGTGCATGTGACCTTGAAAAACTAACAGAATCTAATATATGAGCATAATATAGAATTGTCCTGTCCTTCAATAAACTCAGTCAGAAATAATATAATATTTTGGTCTATATGTTTGCACTACTTATACTGAAATCAAGAGATGTCCAAGGTCATTAAAAAAAAAAAAATTCACCCTTAAACTGACCAAGGAATCTGTTGTTTACCAATGACGTTTCTTGCATCATAAAATCTCGTAATACGATGAAAACGTGAAGTTGTTTATGATAAATGTGACTAATTTTTCTGAGATCCTGACCTTTCTTCTTTTCGAGGAACCTAAGATTAACTTTTCTCATTGAACTTAGGTTATAAGGCCTGGTGATTGAGCCGAGAAGGTCCTTCTGCAATGAGAAGAAACTATGGGACAATTTTTGGTGCGACTATAGCGTGAGGTCTACCACACAATAGCGTGAGGTCTACCTCCCGTTAGTACTATAGCGTGAGGTCTACTGCTGAATTATTCGTCCCTCATAGATAAAACAAATTTCATACATTTGTTTAAGCAATAAACACTTAACTTAAACATATCTTAGAAATTACTTAAATAGATAATTGGATTTTTAATTATTTTCAAAAAAAGGAATAAAGGTAAAAATACACGTTATCATATATTTCCATACATTTATTCTAGCGATACACTCTTCATACATTTGTTTAAGCAATAAACACTTAACTTAAACATACCTTAAAAAATGACTTAAATAGATAATTGGATTTCTAATTACATTAAAAAAGGAATAAAGGTAAAAATAAACGTTATCATATATTTCCATACATTTATTCTAGCGATACACTCTTCGTACATCAAACATGTTATCATTTATTTTCATACATTTATTCTAGCGATACACACTTCGTACATCTTCTAAGAATGACACAAATAGATCTGCATATTCAACTGTATCCAAGAGATTGTGCTCTCTTAAAAAGGCGAGTGCTGCTTCTGTCAGAATGACTCTTCTATAAAACTCCTTCAACAACATTTTTAGTACCCTCAATCGATGATATCTCTTGTAGGCCGAGGGAAAAACTGATTTAAGACCTTCATTTGCTTCCTTTTATTTGGGCAAGTCACGTGGACAGGTCACGTTTTTTATGGATTTGGGCAGTTCATATGTTCGATCGTTAGGTGCGGGACTCTGGGACGCTGGTCACGCGGTAGACCTCACCCTCCACCTGGGTAGGCGACATTTGGCGGTAGACCTCACGCTATAGTAGCCCCCAATTTTTTGTCTAAAAGTAGAGAGAGAGAGAGAGAGAGAGAGAGAGAGATTTTGCAACTTTGGCATTACCTTTATTTTTTAGTGATGAAATAGGGAACGAAACACAATCGTCTGAGGTTAAAGGTCAAGGATCAAATTACAAAAATATTAGATGATATTTTTATCTTTTTTTGGTAAATGATTCGTGAATTCACTCAATCTAGAAATACTTACATCTCCTTGCAAGTATAAGGATAACAAATAATAATGTTATTCATAATTAACTGGTTTTGAAAGGAAGTATTTTAAGAATTAATTCCAAAATATCAAAATATTTGCATAAAAATGATTATCACAAATGTAAACTCACCAGTCAAGGGCACGACTAAATGAGTTTAGTTTCACTCCATAACACTTTACAACAATCCATTCTTTTCATTGGTATGATCCCCAGGCAATCTTGTCTCGGTATGGCTACCACTAGTTATATTAAAAAAAAAAAAAAACACCCTAGTTCCACTTCAGGGCGTCAACCAATATGTGAAAGTGTTTCTGCTGCCAGTAGGTGATATTTCAAAAGAACATTGAGCGAGGTGATATTTCAAAAGAACATTGAGCGTCAATGACATTCGATGTATAATAGAAGGCTTCACATCATGTTTCTGTTTTACCGTTCTGCATCTGCTATCGAGGACTGACCCTAACTATGAAACAAAAGAATGGTGATAGTTCTGGATATCTTAGAAAGCGGTCAAATTTTATCAAAATTAACATGTAAATAAGGTTCTCAAATTATATCCATTAGAGAATCAGTTACATGGAAGAAACTTTTCAATTTAAGACTCACCACTCGCTGTAATTAAGATTAATGGCAATGATATTGAATTGCGTTATTAAAACTCTATGTCTTACTGTGAAAGCTATATCTCAGATACTCTTCTCTGGCTTAAATAAAGAGGTCGTCTTTTCCTTTTCATATTCTTTGTCTTCTCAAAACCATCCTTACTGTTCTCCCTTCACTTGAAATGGCTATCCTGGAGGGTATTTAGCCTTGTAGGTTGTAACGGCTCCTCCATGTTGAGCAGATTTTCTGGCTTTTTACTACAGGCTATGGGCTTCATCAATCACTTTATTTATAATTCTGTATATATTGTTTTTGTTTTAATTCTTGTTAATCTAGTTTTTATGTAGGATGTTTGAGAGGCAAACCACTACCTTTCGTCCAAAAAGTAGAGGCTCCAGACGGAGCTCCTTAAGACACCCCTCACGAGGTAAGGGAAGATGCAGTCAAGGAGCTAAATCCTCCTGACAATCAGGTAGGAGGGATTCTCCAACAGTTTCAGGATCGATGAACCTTCGATTCCTGGGCCCACAGCCTCTGTTAGGTCTATTGAGACTGTGTACGCCCCTTTCATTAACAGGGTCCTTGTGTGTTGTATGGTTAACATCCGAAATTTGTTGTTCTCGATGAACTTGTTGAGTGAAGACAAGTCTAGAATGACTTTGAGTTTGTTCGAGTCTTTCTTGGGGACATAAAACATCCTTCCCTGGAATTTGATGTACTTTGCTTTCCTTATGAGCTTTTTATTCAAGAGTTCTAAGGTATATTCTTCCAATAAGGGGGTGGAGTGTTGGAAGAATTAAGGAAAGGAAGGTGGAGTTCTGTTCCATTTCCATCCTAGTCCATTCTTGATTAGGCTGTGGGCCCAGGGATCGAAGGTCCAACGATCCCGAAAGTACAAGAGTCTCCCTCCTACCTGGAGCATCTCATTGTTTAGATGATCCAGAGCGTTTGTTACCCTGGCCAAGTCCTCCTCTACCCCTTGAGGGGTTTCTTGAGGAGCCTCTTCTGGATCCTCTAGCTTTTGGGCGAAAAGTAGTGGTTAAAGCCTTGGTTAAAAGCTGGTGACTGGACTACTAACTGCTGAGGCACCATCTGGAAAGGAGTTTGTGGCTAGGCAACCATTTGGGGCACTGTGGTCATGGTAACCGTAGGATGCTGTGCAGGTATGAGGCGCAAGTGGCTTCTTCGTCTTCCTGTCCTTGGGTTGGGGACCAGCGTCAGAGGATGATATCCTTTTGAAAGATATGGCCCCCTTTTGGAGAAGGTTCCTATTCTCCTTGGTGACTTTAGCAACTACCTATTGGACTGCTTCTTCTTGGAAGAGATCCTTGCCCCAGATACATGAAGTTATCAACTTTCTGGGCTCGTGCTTCACCGTTTCATTGGCAAACAAGTACCCTCTACAGGCCCTCCTGGCCTTCACGAAAGCGTACATGTCCTTTACTAGTGTAGCCATGTGAATCTTGGCTAAGACTGAGTACATATCTGGGGTATTTGGAATGCCTGCACACATCTCCATACAGTTTTGGAGAGACAGAGAGGTTGCTAGTGTCTCTTTTGTCTCCTGTTCTCTTCGCAGAAGAAAGTCCGACAGCATCGGAAGATTCTCGTTGAACTGCTGTCCTGTGATATCTGGATCTAGTTTCAAGATCGAGAAGGTTAGATGGACCTTGTTCCAGTCATTCTTGCCCGTAAGCGGGGCTAGAGACAATGGTTTACTCTCCTTTAGCATAGGGCATGGTTTGCTCGCATCAACTGATTTTATCATGCAATGGAGAGCTTTAATCATAAAGGGAAAAGCTCTGGAGGAAGGAGGAAGGAAGGTAGGGTGTCTCTTGCAAAAAGCAGGAAACTACGAGTTCGTATATCATGCTTTCCTCACGCTACTCGTCAAGAGAGCTTGTGCCTTGTCATGATCAACTACCATGACTTCCTTAGGTTCCGTCTCTTCTTTAGACGCAGGTTCATTCTTCAACCTGACGAAGCACTCCGGGGGATCCGCTGTGGCGGGATGTTGCAAGGACAACCCCTACACCCTTGAATCACACTTACTGACAATGGTCTCCTCAAAACACACTTTCCCCTTACGTTATCTAAAACTGGACTCTTAGACAAAAGGACACAAAAAACAAAACATAACTTTAAAACTATATTTATTGATACCAAAACAATCACTTAATACTAAAAAAATCACCAACCATATTCCATAACCAAAAAAAATCACACTTAGTACTACAATCTTAACTTACTATATATAGAAAACACATTCAAATAAACCCATGAAAAACAAAACTTAAAGCTAAAAATTCCCTTCAACTCCAAATATAAACGCAATTAATATATATATTTCTGAGTGGACACCTTCGTCCACCCAAGGGCCAACAGTCTTTAATTGCCCCAAACTACAACTTTGTAGCAACCGCAACACTGACAAATATCAACACAACTGCATTAATCGATTTGGGTCGTGAGTGTTGCAATCAATATCATCATCATCATACGTAATCTTGTTAAACAGGCCAGGTCATCAACGCTAGGGCAATCCAAATGAGCAGTCTAACACAATCAATTACAGGCCAGGTGATCAACAATCGTGGTCCAAAACAGCAGTCCAAACAAAATCCTTTATCACAGGCCTGGTCAGCAACAATAAGTCAACTTTCAAAAAAATAACTCTCCAAAGGAGGAATCACGGCCTGCCAAAAAATAAAAAATAAAAACACTTACAAACACTCCTAACTAACTGAACTATCGCACTATAATCAAAGATAAATGATAAATTGTTCCTATCATTCACAATCACTACAAGCAAAGATAAACAAAACTGTACTTACTTTTGAAATATATTAACACTTTCTCACTGGTCGAAAAATGATATAAAATATAATCCAGCATTCACAAACGAGCTGTCTCAAGCTGCAGTCAAATAAAAAAGCCTTCGCTCCGAAACATTCACCACTGTCGTAACCTAACTAAAAAATGTAAACAAACAACCTCATTTGTACCAACAGTCTTTCTCACCACAAACTATCATTCTCTAACTACCACTTGCTCTCTCTCTCTCTCTCTCTCTCTCTCTCTCTCTCTCTCTCTCTCTCTCTCTCTCTCTCTCTCTCTCTCTCTCTCTCAGGATTTGGCAAAAAACAAAAATTAAAATAAAACAAAAATAAATCCTCCACACCGCAAAGTTCGGCCAGAATTGGAGATCGTCGAGGGTATGGCCCCCATCATCTCTGAGACATAGAGTTTCCCATTCATCATGGGCATGAACTCCGCATACCTCCAAGGGTTGGTTTTGGAGCATTGGGATAAGTCAGAGACCCAGCGTTCTCTTATGGGGGCAGCGAGAAGCGGATGCGCGGTGTGCTTCCCAGACTTCCTTTCTCATCTCTTGCTGTTTCTTGTGCATAGTTTCCATCATCATCTGAATCTGCACCAGTAATGCTTCACCCTTGGGGAATACCTGTTCTTGTTGAGGGTTTGGGGCCAAAGAGGTTAACAGCACAGGTTGATATGCCATCACAGACAGTAGAGGGTCTTCCGTCTCTGTCGATCCGGATTATTCTTCCTCCTCGGGTGGCTGGGTCACCTCTTCTTCAGGGTCTTCTTGAAGGAGATTCTTTTCTGTATCTGAGGACACCTCTGACATCCTTTCATGATGGATGTCCATGCCTTCCAAAGCCTTATTAATGTCAGCTTCTATCGTCAGTTGGCTACAGGGAGGCTTGACCATTACTGCAGGGACAACGGTGTCGGATGTTTCCTTGGGGAACAGAAGACTTCTGATTGTTTTGCTTTGTAGGTAAGATCCCGGAGAGTTCTTCTGGCACCCTCTTACCCACTTTCGAAGCGTATCCCTTGCAGTATCCCTCGATTCCGCAGTCCTGGGATCACCGAAACCCTCGGACATCAAAGCCGAGCAGACGGTGCAACCCTTCGGGTCCCAATACCTTAGGGTTTCAGTTACGATGGAGCAGGGGGCATTAGACCTGCACATCTTGTGGACACAATTGTTCCTACTTTTGTGGTTGCAATGCATAACTGCACAATTCACCTTGGGCTCCTCCTGTAAGGAAAGAAAGAGAGAAATAAGTTTGAGGTAATCTATCAAACTGATAAATATATTCACATGCATTAATAGTAATTCTTACTATTATAATTATAGCTTAGGATAGTAAGCTAGAAAGGAAACAGGAAAGACACATATTTGTGTTTCCTGTCCAGGCAATTGCTGTGACCTCCCTCAATATTAATGTTTTTGAAATTTCCTTATTGGGGAAATATAGGGTGGAATAGCTCTAGTACATAGAGCTGGAGTCTGTGTATACTAGCACTAACTTCCCCACAAGTGAGATATTAATACTGTAGGGTAAAGATTTTTATGTTCTGATGATCTAGGATACATAAGAATGTTGAAGGAATACTTCACTTCAACATTTGCTTAGCGGTCTCAATAATGGACTGTGAGAGGATACACAGAACATGTTGGAAAATCATATTACTGTATGTTATATACCATAGTTTTCTAACTGATGTATTTGCTAGACACCAGGAATTCTAGCTACTGTATAGTCTTATACTGTAGTTCTGTCGGTATAATACCGGGCTAGTCTAGTACCTAGTGGCACTTGCCGACAGAGAGAGAGAAAGAATGGGGAGATGTACTACTATATTATCATAGTTTAGTACAATAATTAGGGTTGTAGGGACCACTGTCTCTACTGCCTTCTTTCTGGAATGAGCATTCAAATGGAAGGGGAGAGAATGTATTAATTCTAGCCTCCATCCAGCCACAATATCTGTTGCTGGCTGCACTGCCGGTTACAGGGTTTGTGGATGGCAGTCCAAGAAAGATCTGAAGAATACTCAAAGTTTTAATGGGTCTCCCACCGGCAGCCGTCATGGCCGGCACAACCTTTCCCAGAGCCTTGCTTCCATTAGAGAGAAGATTGAAGCAGCAATCTAACAGGCTAAAGGACTGAAAGGGAAGGGAAAGGGTCCTATATTTTGTATAGAAAGAAGGCGGCAGGTATGCCTCCTGCTTTCGGCTGCAAATCAAGTTAACATATTTTCCTAAGCCAGTGCCGTCTTGGGCGGCAGAGGAATAACGATTCCTTAGCCTAAGACATTGCTGGATATAAGACATGTCTTCTCGTCAACAAGGGAGAAAGGTTACAGCAACTGTAATACCACTTTCAGTTGCGGACTAGGGAAGCCGGGCTTCCTTTGCCAGCACCCGTATAACCAGCAGAGGAATGACTAATCCCCCATTGGTAGTGTTGTCAACAACAAGACTGAATACTCTGAGCTACTATCGTATTTCCAAGCCGGGATACTCACTGGCAATGAGAATGGACAGAAACACTATCTCAGTCAGGCATGGAACAATCTTAGGGCTTCCTGCCCTCCTGCGGCGAAATGTTATCATCGACTATACAAGCAGCATGGTTTATATATATATATATATATATATATATATATATATATATATATATATATATATATATATATATATATATATATATATATATATATATATATATATGTGGAGGATTTTTGTCTGAATGGTTGAGTGGGAACTTATTCCAGGAAAGTCTCCCTACGGCAATTACCCAATGCTCAACATGGGAGGATAATGAGCACTTACTCTCGGGACACAAACGCCCTGCTAATACTTTACTGCCATAGTTCACTAACCTTTCACTCTTAAATACAAAAGGAGGCAATTTTACTGTCCAGAGGCCGGAGAACTCCACACGTTAATTTGGAAATAATTTATGGCCTACTCTAGCTTTGTCAGGGCTAGAGTCATCTCACTCTAAGGCTCTGTTTCGACTCCGTCCCAGTGACCCCAGTGAGATGCTGTACAGGTATCTTACGTTAATGCAATTAGACAATAAAATAGGGGGGAACAGTGGAGTATAAAAGTATAAAGTAAAGTTAAATGGGGATCTTCACCTTCAAAGCACAAAGTTGAAGAGCGTACACTCGCCGATACCAGCTTACCTCTGTCTGAGTAGGTTACTCTCAACACCTTGGGTAATTCTGACCCGTCCCATAGTATAAATTGGTAAAATTCATATAATGTGGTTAAAGATACCAAAATGTGTAATTTATTCCAAATGATTTATTACAGAAAAAAGGGATGGAAATAACTCAATGATTTTAACACAACAAAATTAAAAATTGGAAAAAATATCAGTAACTCAATTATAAGTTTTACATATGATAAAATGAATAAGTGAATTTACAACACAAAAAATTGAAAACGTTAACCCTGGATAGGTACGCTCCTCGGACACCCCTTTAAGGGTATACTCGGACGCGCGCGACCCCGACGCCAAAAAAAAATTCTTGAAAAATCAGTTTTTGCAGTAACCTTTTTTCTTTTGCCAAAAAAAAAATTCAATGAATGCTTAAAACAACTGTAAAGATAAATACTACTCATCTGCAGAAAAACTATTTATTATAAATATTTTTAAAAATTAAGTAGAAAAAAAGACCTTACATAAAAATTCATAAAAAAAAGTTTATACATATATTCACAAATCCTTTTAGGAATTGATTCTTGAATGTTTAGGACACATCTTGATGTATTTTGGATGAAGTCAGACCCATGGAGGTGAAGATCTGAAATGAGAAAAAAAAATTTTGGGGTACCCAAATGGAATAGGTAGTGGCTAATTTTTTTAGGGAATAAACATATATTATCCTAAAATAGAAATATGTAAAAAAAATCTTCTTTATTTTGTAAATTACATTTATATCAGGGGCCATATCTAAAGGTAATTTTTTGAGTAATTAGAAATTTCGTAAAAAATACATATATTTAATATATAATATGATATTTATGCAGGTAAAAATATACCAAAATATCACAAATTCTATAGAGAACAAGAATATATATAGATAGGGCAACTTACGCTTCGGATATGTCCACAAAATGGCCGCCAACCACACTGACTCAGACTCCCTAATCTGCCACTTGAAATGTAGGAAGGGTATGTCAATTTCAAGGTGTTATTTACTAATCTAATTATTCTTGAATATGCATAAAAATTGTATGGTGGGTTGCTGGATAATTGTCGATTATTTTACGACTATAAAATTAAAATTCTGACCCAAAAAAAATTTTTTGAAGGGAAATAAAATCGAAAAAAAAAATGTAAAACAATATAATATTTTAGCTAAAAAAATTTTATGATATTCAATCAGAAAAGAAGTAAACAAAATTTTCCGACAAATAAACATCTAGAGGAATCATTACTCTGTGATAGTTCCTTAGTACGTAGTAATTTTGAAAGAAATGGGAAAAAACAAAAAAGTGGCAATCACAGGAAACTCGAACACATACCTATATATACGCCATATCTGGCTAAAAATAAAGATAGGCATGTGTAGCCAGATCATCTAGAAACACTTTCCAACACTATAAAAATACAAGTTTTGCGACACTACTTGCCAATTCCTTACGGTAACATGACTAAGCAAAAAAATGCAAAACAAATAAAAAGGGGCACTCGCAGAAAAATGGCCAATATTCTAATATACGGCATTTCAGAAAGAAAAAATTCAGCCACGTACTAGGCAAACCATCAAGGCACATTTTCCGACAAATAAACATCTAAATGAATCATTACTCTGTGATAGTTCCTTAGTACGTAGTAATTTTGAGAGAAATGGGAAAAAACGAAAAAATGGCAATCACCGGAAAATCGAACACATACCTATATATACGCCATATCTGGCTAAAAAAAAAAGATAGGCATGGGTAGCCAGATTATCTAGAAACACTTTCCAACACTATAAAAATATAAGTTTTGCGACACTTCTTGCCAATTCCTTACAGTAACATGACTAAGTAAAAAAATGCAAAACAAATAAAATGGGGCACTCGCGGAAAAATGGCTAACATTCTAATATACGGCATTTCAGAAAAAAAAAAAAATTCAGCCACGTGCTAGGCAAACCATCAAGGCACATTTTCCGACAAATAAACATATAAATGAAACATTACTCTGTGATAGTTCCTTAGTACGAAATAATTTTGAAAGTAATGGGAAAAAACGAAAAAATGGCAATCACAGGAAAATCGAATACATACCTATATATACGCCATATCTGGCTAAAAAAAAGATTGGCATGGGTAGCCAGATCATCTAGAAACATTTTCCAACACTATAAAAATATAAGTTTTGCGACACTTCTTGCCAATTCCTTACGGTAACATGACTAAGTAAAAAAATTAAAAACAAAAAAAAGGGGCACTCGCTGAAAAATGGCCAACATTTTATTATACGCATTTCAGAAAAAAAAATTTCAGCCACGTGCTAGGCAAACCATCAAGGCACATTTTCCGACAAATAAACATATAAATGAAACATTACTCTGTGATAGTTCCTTAGTACGTAGTAATTTTGAAAGAAATGGGAAAAAACGAAAAATGGCAATCACAGGAAAATCGAACACATACCTATATATACGCTATATCTGGCTAAAAAAAATAGGCATGGGTAGCCAAATCATCTAGAAACACTTTCCAACACTATAAAAATATAAGTTTTGCGACACTACTTGCTAATTCCTTACGGTAACATGACTAAGCAACAAAATGCAAAACAAATAAAAAGGGGCACTCGCGAAAAAATGCCCAACATTCTAATATACGGCATCTCAGATAAAAAAAAAGACATGCATGTGTTAGCCCAACCATCAAGGCACACTTTCTAACACATAAACATGAAAAAAAAATCAATAATATACGGCAATTCCTTACTACGTGATAAATTTTTACAAATATTGAAAAAAAACAGAAATTGGCAACCTCAGTTAAATACCCAATATACCAATAACTACGTCATATCTGACAAAAACAAAGTCACACATGGGTAGCCAGATCATCTAGACACACTTTCCAACACTAAAAAAGCAAAAGTTTTACGACACTATTTGGCAATATCTTACGGAAAAATGACTTTGCAAAAAAATGAAAAAAAATGAAAAAGGGGCACTCGCGGTAAAAGGCCCAACATTCTAATATACGGCATCTCAGATAAAAAAAAAGACATGCACGTGTTAGCCCATCCATCAAGGCACACTTTCTAACACATAAACATGAAAAAAAAATCAATAATATACGGCAATTCCTTACTACGTAGTAAATTTTTACAAATATTGAAAAAACAGAAATTAGCAACCGCAGTTAAATACCCAATATACCAATAACTACGTCGTATCTGACAAAAACAAAGTCACGCATGGGTAGCCAGATCATCTAGACACACTTTCCAACACTAAAAAAGCAAAAGTTTTACGACACTATTTGGCAATATCTCACGGAAAAATGACTTGGCAAAAAAATGAAAAAAAATGAAAAAGGGGCACTCGCGGTAAAATGGTCCTCGTGGTGATGAACGACATTTTAACTAAAAAAAAAAATCATGCACATGGTAGCCAAACAATCCACCAAGACTTTCCACAACTGATAACCTATACAAGTTGCACCATTCTACGACAATTTCATAATACGTAATAACTTTGATAAATATGCAAATTACCTTAGAAGGGTAAATTCGGTCGCGCTCAACCCCGATGCGTCTCAGAAATCGAGGAAGGAGTACAGCTACAGCGATGCATATCTGGACACTACTAGAGCGTGTAGGCGAGACACCTACTGCAGGTCGATCACCCACAAATTCAGTCACGGGGGTGAGTCACGTGAGAAAAACCTCTTCTTTTTTGACGCTCGGGGTCGCGGACGACCCACCGTACTGTTCCAGGGTTAAACGGAATGAACTCGTGGATTAAACCTCAAACAGAATAAATAAGAGTCAAAACGTTCTGATCAACAATTTGTGCGGTAGGATGCTGTGAGGTCCCAACATGTGGTCAGTGACCTCAAGCAATTACCAAGATCAAAAAAATATGAATACATTAATTTCCATGCACGCAGCCCGAAAGATGTAATGCCAAAATAATACCTAAACTTAACTTATGAGAAATTGAAACTTATCTAAAGGGGGAATGGCCATTAGTTGAACTCACAAGATTTTTTTTCTGTTGTGGGCGCCCGTGTCCTAAATGTGGCGGTCTTCAGTTTGCTCACTAGGCCTACAGTACTTAATTTGCAGAGTCAACGGCCCCCTCCAAGTTCTCCAACTAGCCCCCAAGACTGGAACCGACGTGCTGTAGAATTAGCAGCTATGCACTAACACTGGTCATCTGTTTGACCTCTACGTATTCTTGGTTAGTTATTGTGTAAGGGGACAGGCTAGTGATGGAGAGTGGGAGCACGAGGTTGACATTGGAGCCTGTCTGGGCAGCTCCGTTACGTACCGTGGCTTGTATGTTTGTGAGGTCGAGTTCAGGTCAGCTGCGTCCTCCTTCCTTCCCAAAAAAAAGCGTATCTTGGTGCGTAGGCCTACTGTCTTGAGGTGCCAACTCTCATTTAGGACAGGCTCAAAAACCTTGTGCCCTGTGAATTTCAAGCAACACACTTATTTAGAATACAAGGAGAAATCTTGCAACTCCAGGGGGCAAAGATAATCCTAATTCTAAACATCTGGCATACAGAATAAAAAATGAAACTAAAAGGTAATTTAGCAAGTCGGGCTTACGTGTGTGGACAACCATACCTCCTAGACTAGCAGACTTGAGTTGTAATTAAGAGATTTAAAATACTGTACCTAAATACATATGGTAGAATAATGTATACGAAAAACACAAAAGTATTAATCTTGGGACACTCGCTTAAGAAAGACACATTACTCACATTTTTCCCTGCCGTGACGTCACGAACAATAACAAAGTCTACGTATGAACTATGAAGAAGAAGAGTAGTGAAGAAAATTCTTCACACCCTGGGGATAAAGGGAGGAAAAGGAGAAGGGTTAGTGTAGACTAATGCAATGTGGATTAGGTGTTAGTATATGAGATGAGTATACTAAGTGAATAAAGAATGAATGTGACTAGTTGCGCTATGCTATGTCAGCAATTGGCATTAAGTTGAACCGCAACCGCGTACGAGATGAGTGCGAAGTACGATTCACAAGCGAGGGTCAAACAAAAGTGGTACGATTACAAGCGGAAGTAAAACGGAGTTAACTATGACTTAGTACAAAAAGGGTAACTACAACTGCAAGATAAGAGCGGAGGGAAGGACAAATCAAAAACTTCAGCAGTCCTTCACATGGTTGATGAAGACTATGTAAAGCTACTACAAGATCTCCTGGAATAGGGCTCGTGCACGTTCAGCAGAGGCCCGTGTAGGTCTGTCATGGCGGGGCGCCGCAATGACTACAGGAGACCTAGCTTCGGCTGTGGTCTCATCATTTCTCTCGGGCAGTTGGTCTCTAGGAGGACTGTCGAGATTTTCGAGGGGAGGGGTGTTAGGAGGTTCCTCCTCACTTGGTTCGGATAGTGTTTGGCCATTTTCGTTAACCTCCAAAGGTATGAGTCGGTTGACTGGACGTACATACTCTCCATTTGCGGAGCGGACCTTGACTGTTCTGATGTTTCCATCTCGACCTGGGTATACTTCGAGTATACGGGTCAAAGGGTACTCCTCTCGATTGACCTCGTCCAGAATCAACAAGCATAAATCTCCAACTCTAGGGATGTTCGGGTGGAGGCAACTAGACTTCTGGTGTCGTTCTCGAAGGGAACTGACATAGTCGTACTTCCACCTCTTCAGGAATGTTTGCAGCATGTTGGTCAGCTTCTGGTAATCTTTGCGGAGGATGTCCCCTTCTCGAAAAGTAGGATCCGTCAAGTCAGCCAGGTGGACTTGAGGTGCTAATGAGAGGGTTCGACCATAGAGTAGGTGGCTTAGGGTCAAAGGAGTATCAGTGGGGTCGTCAGCATCCAGATATGTTAGAGGCCGATCATTCACCACACATTCTACTTCTCGGACCAAGGTCACAAACTCATCATACGTAGGGTGGCATCGGTACGTGGCTTTGCGCAAGTTGAGTTTGGTAAACCCAATCAAACGCTCGTAAAACCCTCCTTGCCACGGGGCTCGAGGAGTGATGAACTTCCAAGTGAGGATGTGGGCCCGTTTGAACCCGTCGATAACAGGGTGTTGCATGAGTTCTGTCAAGAGTGTCTGACCAGCTTGAAAGGTTGAGGCATTGTCAGACACAAGGCACTGTGGCATCCCAAATCGGGCAGCGAACCTTCGTATCGCTTGGACTAGTTCCACAACTGTCAAGGAAGTAGTAGTTTCTAAAGCTACTGCCCGCATGGCAGCGCAGGTAAACAGCAGTACGTACACCATGTCCACATGTGAATGATGTACCTTGAAGCCGCCAGTGTAGTCCAGTCCAGTTACTCTGAAAGGGACCTCAGCATTGAGGCGGTTAGGGTGGATTGGAGCTAACGGTGGGGTTGGGTACGGCTGGCCTTGTACTCTTTTGCAATGTATGCACCGTTTGAGAATCTTCTTTACTTGCTGGCGCATTCGGGGAACCCAAAATTCCTTGCGCAAGTGGACAAGAAGAGTAGAGGTGTTACAGTGCAGCAGCACTTCATGCCAATGCTCAACAATAAGTTTCCAGAGAGCACAGTGGGACTCTAGGAGAATGGGGTCCATGTAGCCGGACTCCGGGGGTGCATCACTGAGGCGGGATCGACCTCTTAGAACACCGTTATTGTCAATATAGGGATTCCGTTGTCCTATAAAGGCTCTTTCATCGGATGTCAACAAGGCGGGTTTACCTTGCAATTGTCGTAATATTTGGGGGTAACTGGCCCCCTGTGACACACGAATGATGGCATTAAGTGGTCTTCGTGAGAACCTTTGGACTAAATGGGGGAATTTGTGCTCGGCCCATCCACTCGTCAGGCGCAGCAAGGCTGCATAGCTCCTAACTGCCTCATCAAGAGAGGAGAAATGAGCAAATCTTTGAGTTTGCAGTAGCAAAAGTCTGATGGGACAAGCTTTTATCTCCCATTCAGTAGGGAATCTGCTTTGGTCCGGGTAAGCTGAGACGTTGATCAGCCAGGCTGGTCCATGAAGCCATAAGTTGGACTTGAGGATGACTTTGGCTGCTACTCCCCGCGACGCCAGGTCCGCGGAATTGCAGGACGTGGGGACATGCTTGAGAAGCAACCGACAGTTCAACCTTATACGGTTTATCTCCTCAACCCTATTGAGAACATATGGGGACGTGCTCTGCCGGCTGTGTACCCACTGCAGGGCCGTGGAGGCATCGGACCACACTGTCGTAGAGACGTATGTTTCTGAACGTAATTCTATCAGATACTGGGCTAGTCGGCATCCAAACAGGAGTGCGGTCAACTCAAGCTTGGGAATGGACTGACTCTCGTCCAATTCCAGCATACGTTTAGGGGTAACTCGTGCCTTGGCTGTGAGGAGCTGGCATTTACCTTCAATTGTGACCACGTAGCAAGCCACTCCAAAGGCTTGCTTGGAGGCATCTGCAAACACATGTAATGCAGCTTGGTGACCCCCATGTGCATTTCGAGGCACCTTAATGTTCTCGAGACCCTTGTATTTTTTAAGAATGGCACCGAGCTCGCGGATCAATTCTTCGCTAAGGCGGGAATCCCAACTCTGATCCATCATCCAGAGTTTCTGAATGAAGAGCTTGCCGAGGATAGTGACCGGCAAGATCAGGCCAATAGGGTCGTAGATGGAAGAAAACAGAGAGACAACCTTCCTCTTGGTGTTGACGTGTGAGTAGTCCTCTAACATCAGTCCTGAGGGGAGCTTGACGGCTAATGTGTCATCCGCGGTGTTCCAGTCCAGACCGAGGTAATCTTTGGGGCCCGTTTCGGTGAAGTCTCCCGAGATGGGGGCATTAGTGGTCCATTTGGCAAGGGGCATGTTGGCTTCCAGCATAATTTTTTCTATGGACTGTCTTTCGCTAAGGATGTCCGTGGGCGAGTTGTAGCAACGTTGAAAGTTGTCAACGTAGAAGCTTGTTTTAAGCTGTGAGGCAAGACTACTCGTTTGAGCATCCAGGTGGTGTTGGATTGTCTGGTTGAGCAAATATGGGCTCGAGGTGGTCCCAAACAGGACCACTTTGAAGCGGTACGCAACAACTTCGGACATAATGGAGTCCTTAAAGAAAAGAATCCGACAGTAATCACGGTGTTCCTGAGCAATCTCAATCCGCAGGAAAGCCTTAGAGATGTCTGCCGTCAAACCAAATGGCTTTTCCCTAAACCGGAGGATCATGGACTGAATTTTTGAGGCCAAGTTTGGCCCGGTGTACAAGGATTCATTCAGAGACCTTGGATTTGGTCACGATTTAGCCGAGGCATTGAATACTATGCGCATTGGTGTGGAGGTGGAATTTTTGAGGACAGGATGATGGGGTAGGTAGTGCATTTGTCCGTCATTATGAGGTTCTAGCTCGACCGGCTCGATAAAGCCCTCCTTCATGTACTCGTCAAGGATGGCTTGGTACTTGATGAATAACTGTGGGTCTTTAGAATTTTTAAGGGACATCAGCTGGGCAAAAGCCCTACCAAAATTTATCTCTGGTCGGCTATCACTCTTGAAGGGTAGTTGCACTGTGTATCTTCCGTTTGCGTACCGTGTAGTACGCTTGAAGAGATCAACGGCCTGTGCCTCAAGATGGCTGAAGGGTTCATTGCTTATGCCCACAGCATCGAGTTTCCAAAGATTCTCGACGGGGGGCTCTACTCCCACAGGGTCTGTTACACTGATGCGGTTTACTGTGAGCGACAGACTATCAACCTCTGGGGGTTCTGTCCCTTCTCGTGACCAATCTGGCAGCTCTCCCCAAACCAAATATCCACCTGGTGTACTGAACAAGTTGACACCCTTGATGTTGTGAGTGCGCTTCAGGAGTCGGGGAAGGTAATCGGCTCCGAGGATGATCTCTATGCCAGTGGCATTGTCATCTGGCTGCCTGTCTGCAAGACGTAGACCACTAGCCTCTAGAGTGCGAACTGCATGGGTATATCCAGGCGTCGTTATGTTCTTCCCCACGTTCGGGTTGACAATGGCAACGACCTTATGCTTGCGGCGACCAATTTTCAAATTGAACTGCACCAAGTCTGAACATTGAGGTGGTTCGTCCATGTTGAACGAGTTGAGTCGGAACACGATTTTTCCGACAGGAGCAAGGTTCAATGACTTGATTACATTGGGATGAACAAACGTACGTTGGGCACCACAATCCAGGAAAACTCGGGTGGTGTGTTTAAGTTTTCCATTAATTAGATCGCCAGTGAAGGTAGGTAGAAAAGCAGGGTTTATTTCGTTTGCCTGGTTGGTTTGTTCAGTCTCACTCGAGGCTATATGATTAAGTTGAACAGAAGGTGGATCTGCTCTTGGCCCATCAGGTTGGTGACCCACGGTCACGATGTTAGGGCAGAGAGGCCATTTGTGGCCACGTTGGCAGTTCTGGCATGTAACATGGGCGGTGCAATCACAGGCAACATGTTGCGTCGAAAAACATTTAGTGCAACAGCCTAGTTGGTTAAACCGCGTTAATCGACTATTTGAATCGGGGAACCCGGGGGCATTTTGTTGATGAGTGACCATTGTGGTCACAGAAAACACAGTTGTACCGTACAGGGTTACCTGTTGGTGGGGGAGCTCTGGCCGGCTCCGGTGCACGCCTCTGAGTGGGTTTTGCTGGGTTTTGGGTTGGTGTGGATGGTGTCTTCGGCTTAAGGGCATCACTGGTGGTTCTATGGAAGGGCTTAGCCAATTTTGTAATTGAATTGCCGTTTACTCCAGAGTTAGAAGGTTTAACAGGAAGCCGGTCTTTGCTTGACTCCGTCAACAGTTTGGCTAGCTCCTTTGTGCGTGCATGTTCGTATAGTCCGTCCTTTAACTCTTGCAAGGACACGGATGTGCTATTGTAACGGCGATAAACTGTCTCCAAGAGAGTGGGGTTTAGCTTACTCAGGATGGCATGCTCCAACAGATCTTCGGACAAGGGGGCTTTGGTCACTTGCACATATTCTTCCTCAGCATAGTTCCACTCCATCAGAAACCGTCTAAGGTCAGGGCCATCATCCGCTGGGGGGGTCATACTAAAGAGCTTCTTACGTAGCAAATGACGGTCAAGATCAGGGGATTCGTACTCCTGGACGAGGTTAGCGATGGTCCTCTCGTACAAACCCTCTGTCCAGATCCTGTTTCCAGCAAGACGTCGGGCTGGTCCTCTTAGGCACCGTAAAAGGATCTTGTACTTATCCGCTGGAGAATATTTGGGAGATTCGTGTATGGTTTGATGGAAAAGGCTCCACCAACCCGTCCAACGTTCCCCACGACCTTCAAAAATGGGGGGATCAGGCTCAGAGGCAACGGACACATAAACAGTCTGCGGGTTTGCGCCAGGTGTTTGATTCTGGGCTTGGTTGCCAGTGGACTTATGGAACACAATGCTACTGAAGGCCGTTTCAATTCGTTTTGCACAGTCAACCAGCATTAGGTAATTCGCCACCACGGTCGGATGTTTATAATGAGACCGCCAAAACTGTTTGTATTCATTGAGTTTGTCCCTAATGCTTCCGATGTGAACGCTAAAGTGATCCAACCCAGGGGACGTCATGCGTGAAAGATCTACTGAACTTAGGCTATGGAGGGCCAGATCTGCGTCCTCACATAGAAATTTGAAATCGACCTCCTGTTGCTCAAGCCGTGAGTTAAGTTCCTCCAAGCTGAGAGCTTCAGCCTGAGGTTGTGGAGGGTTACCGAGATTAAGAATTTGTAAAGACATTTTGGATGAAACCCTTGGATGTGCGGAGTTTGCAAATTCAAAGTTAAATAAATTCTTAAGATTTATGGGTATGTCTGAGGAATGGAAACTCACCCTACTCGAAATGTTTGGGAAACTTGTGCGGCTATGTGTGCACAAGAAGTGACCATGGATTGGTTAAATGCACAATGAAAAAGTGTGGTAAGTGGCAATGACAATTTACAACTATACAGTATAGGCTAGCACCAAAATGACAAAAGTAAATAGAACTTAGATAGTCGCAATAAATTACTCAATGTGACTAGTAGCACATGGAAATCGCAAAACAATTTAAACACCACTTGCGCTAAGGCTAAACTTGAAATTACCTCATGCAAAGGATAACTAAATCTCACTCACAACAGAGGACATTACATAAAGCTTTCCTCACACAGAGGTTAAACGTAAAAGTTTCTCACAAAAAGGACAAAAGTGCAAAATTACACTAAGGCTGAGGGTAAAATTATTGACGCACTTGTCAAGTGGTAATCACAAGTAAACTAAGATACGCTACACATGGGTAAGACGACCTTTAACAAATTTTTAAGTGACTACGTGAAATTGTAGACTTAGCAATATCGCGCTAAAAGTTCTGTGACCAAGGACACGGGGTTAAGCTTACTAGAGGGGTTAGTAAGAAAATTACAGCACTTGCAAAAAAGATGGTAAACCGAGGTACAAAATTATGGAAAAAAGTAGATTGGCAAATTAAGTCGAACAGAGCAAAATGAACGGTGCTCGCCTGGAGCAGTAAACAATGAAGTCTGAACAACGAAAGTGATATACTTTAGTTCCAGTGTCTCGGAACTTTCTGGTTAAATGCCAAAATTAGGTGAACAGATCATATGAACCGACGGGCATAGAACTTCGCAAGTTAATAGTAAAACATGCAGCATGCAACCTAAATCGATGACCTGAACATATATAGTTCTGTCGTCTCAGAACTCATAAATAAACCTGGTTACACTGTCTTCCTTAAGCGTGTGTCAAATACTATAAAATTACAAAACTCTTCTCTCGTTCCAACTCAAGTCTGGGCATTACACTTTCTACAATGTGGCTGGTGCATGTGGGTAAGTGTGGTATAGCAAGGTATTTATTGCTTAATCAAGCTAGGTTACGTTAATTTCATTACCCAAAAGTCAAAGGTGAGAGATCCGGTTCGAAGGACCACTCATGTGGAGGATTTTTATCTGATTGGTTGAGCGGGAACTTAGTCCAGGAAAGTCTCCCTACGGCAATTACCCAAAGCTCAACATGGGAGGATAATGAGCACTTACTCTCGGGACACAAACGCCCTGCTAATACTTTACTGCCATAGTTCACTAACCTTTCACTCTTAAATACAAAAGGAGGCAATTTTACTGTCCAGAGGCCGGAGAACTCCACACGTTAATTTGGAAATAATTTATGGCCTACTCTAGCTTTGTCAGGGCTAGAGTCATCTCACTCTAAGGCTCTGTTTCGACTCCGTCCCAGTGACCCCAGTGATATGCTGTACAGGTATCTTACGTTAATGCAATTAGACAATAAAATAGGGGGGAACAGTGGAGTATAAAAGTATAAAGCAAAGTTAAATGGGGATCTTCACCTTCAAAGCACTAAGTTAAGGAGCGTACACTCGCCGATACCAGCTTACCTCTGTCTGAGTAGGTTACTCTCAACACCTTGGGTACTTCTGACCCGTCCCATAGTATAAATTGGTAAAATTCATATAATGTGGTTAAAGATACCAAAATGTGTAATCTATTCCAGATGATTTATTACAGAAAAAAGGGATGGAAATAACTCAATGATTTTAACACAACGAAATTAAAAATTGGAAAAAAATATCGGTAACTCAATTATAAGTTTTACATATGATAAAATGAATAAGTGAATTTACAACACAAAAAATTGAAAACGTTAAACGGAATTAACTCGTGGGTTAAACCTCAAACAGAATAAATAAGAGTCAAAACATTCTGATCAACAATTTGTGCGGTAGGATGCTGTGAGGTCCCAACATGTGGTCAGTGACCTCAAGCAATTACCTGGATCAAAAAATATGAATACATTAATTTCCATGCACGCAGCCCGAAAGATGTAACGCCAAAATAATACCTAAACTTAACTTATGAGAAATTGAAACTTATCTAAAGGGGGAATGGCCATTAGTTGAACTCACAAGATTTTTTTTCTGTTGTGGGCGCCCGTGTCCTAAATGTGGTGGTCTTCAGTTTGCTCACTAGGCCTACAGCACTTAATTTGCAGAGTCAACGGCCCCCTCCAAGTTCTCCAACTAGCCCCCAAGACTGGAACCGACGTGCTGTAGAATTAGCAGCTATGCACTAACACTGGTCATCTGTTTGACCTCTACGTATTCTTGGTTAGTTATTGTGTAAGGGGATAGGCTAGTGATGGAGAGTAGGAGCCGACTTCTCAGACAACCTTCCATCTTATGTACCCAGCTGGGTTCACCAACGCCGATAGCCTGCCGGCTGCCGCAGGTCACCGCCCTGCCGGCGACCTGCCGCCGTGCCTGCGGTCGCCCTTATAGGTGTTTCCTACCTTTCTGCTGCTCAGTGTGTAGCCTTAGATGGATTCACCCCGCTGGGCCGGACTCCAGCTTGCCGCCGGCTTGCCGGCGACGCTCTTGCGGCTTCCATGGACAAGCACCCATTCACCCCGGCTGCCGGCCCCGTGCCTGCAGTCGACCTATACAGCCGTATAGCCAGACTGATCTTCTTTGCTATTTCATACCTTGAAGACAGTGACTGGGGTGTATAGTTGTACAGTACAATGTTTCCAGAATACTCTGTGCTTCTCAGTGCAGTCTCTTGCCAGGATCTACCAAAATATAAGGGGCTTTACCCTATTTTCCCTCTCTTTTCTCTAGGTTCTGAAAGATTTCAGACCCTCTCCACTCTGTAGACAATTCCTTTATAAGGAATCCTAGTTTGGCTCCCGCATAGGGATACCATTCCCTCCCCTAGAACCTAAGGTCCTAAGGAATTGTCGGCAGAAAAAAGTCACGGTAACTGGCTGGACGGGACTCACAAGTATGTGTCTTCCTACTTCTCTTTTAGCTCACCTATCCTGAGCTCACATAAAACACAAAGCTACAGATTAGTGAATTTTAATTTTAAGAGTAATGTAAGCCATACCTCTGTTTTCCATGTACTCATGCTCTCTTTCTTTTACAGGAGGAGTACCTGAAGTGTGAAACCTTCTTTTGTGCAGTTCGCCGCCCGAACTTTTACGGGCATAGGGCGTGCCGGACCCACGCCCCCTGTACAGCAAAAACGGGTAAAGAAGTATTGGGATACACAGTCCTGCTCAATCTGCAAAGGCCTCATTGATGAGGCGTTTGACAACCCTCCACCCGCGGAGGCCAGGGACAATGCTCGAGAGATACTGCGCAAGTGGGTGCGCGGCTTCCAGAAGAATGCCACCGGGCCATATTTCCCCAATGAGAAGATGAGGGCCATGCTTTTCCCAAAAGCGTCAGCAGATTCTGTGATTCCCCAGGATCAGATCCCCTTGGTTTAACTGACTGTTGAGCCCGACATCGAGACCATGCTCAGCAAGTGTCGTCTGGATGAGGTGGAGAAGATGTCGGACGTGTCCGACAATTCCAAGAGGACCCTCATGGGTGAGGATCTGGAGGAAGAAGAGAATCAGGTGGAGTACCCTGATTCAGAGGGCAAAGTCACCCCACCACCTCCGGCAGCCCCTGTAGTGGTCGAGGAGCCAGTCCCCTCCACCTCCACCGCCTCACAGCCCCTGCTACCCGCCACCGAAGATGCCATCCGGGTATTGGAGGAATTGATGGACGAGAAGCTTAATAAGCATTCAGCGGAGATCACAAGTCATTTGATGGGATGGAAACAACCGAAGAAGATCTCGGTTGTGGACCTTCCCTCCTGCTCGGAGTTTAACCCTTGGAGGTACGCTGAGCATATGCCCATTACGACGGGAAAGATCTTCATCAACAACAAGTTAGGGTCCATCCTTTTGGAAGAAGTGGAATTCTTCCCTAACTTTGAGGCTTACCCGGACTATTACGTCCGACTCAGGTCTAAACTGGCCTCCAAGTCGGAGACTGAGCCCAAAGAGGTGTTCGTGTTTGATCACTCAAAAGCCCAAACCATGCTGGCAGAGTGCCTTGAGAGTCGCGGTTTCACCAGCTCGAAAATGCCGGCACTGAGTAAGAAGCACCGGTCCTTTCTTGCTCCCTCTTCTGCGACCTTTCCCTTCGTAAAAAAGGCCTTCCATGCGGTCATGAAGGTGATGGAGGATGGAGAGCCCTGCCCTACCCTGGAGGAGTGTAGGCCTCTCTCTCTCGCCCTTCCCCCCGACGACAGATTCTGGAAACACATCCAGTTTACCTTCACGGTCGAGAAACTGGAACCTGATGTGGCTGGACGTCAGTTCAACGAAGATCTTCCGAAGCTGAACGACCACCTTCTCCGTCGGGAGCAGGAGACCAAGGAGAGACTAGCTGCCTCCCTGTCTCACCAAATTCAGCTCGAGGTCATGGCCGGGGACGTTAGAGTCCCAGATCTATATATGGTTCTCGCGAAGACCTACCTACTGACTGTGATGAAGGACTTATACAGCTTCATCAGAGCCCGAAGAACCTGCAGAGAATTTGTGTTTGCCAATGCGGCAGTAAAACACGAACCGCGGAAGCTAATCTCCTCCAATATCGGGGGTAAACATCTCTTTCCATCTGCTCTGGTGAAAGAGATCATTGACAAAGCTGCTTCTGAGAACCGGAACCTTCTCAATAAGTGGGGCATGTCCCGCAAGAGGAAATCCTCTCAGGAAGAAGGCCCTCAGCCTAAGAGGAAATCCTCCAAACCTAGACCCCAGCAGCGTCAATAAAAACTCGCCTCGCTCCAGCTCAGAAGTTCCAATGGTTAGGAATCCATTGGGATCTTCAGTCACACTGCCTTTCCATCCCACTGAAGAAAAGAAAAGAAATAGCAGGGTCTGTCAGAAGACTTCTCAAATCCAAACGGATCTCAAGACGACATCAGGAGCAAGTTCTCGGCTCCCTACAGTTTGCCTCAGTGACAAACCTAGTGCTACGAGCACAGCTAAAGGATGCCTCAAGAGTCTGGAGACGAAACGCATCCGTCGCTCGAAGAGATCTCGAGAGACCCCTACCAAACAGGTTTTGCTCCCTTCTAAGCCCGTGGTCACAAGCAAGGACCTTGAAAAGATCCATCCTTCTCCCACCTCCGCCTCCATCGCTCAACATCCACACTGACACTTCTCTGGAGGGTTGGAGGGGTCACTCCCATCAACGGCAAGTTCAAGGAACATGGTCTCCCCTATTCAAGACGTTTCACATCAACATCTTGGAGGCCATGGCAGTTCTTCTCACCCTGAAGTAATTATCCCCGTGTCCCTCGATACACATCCGTCTAACTCTGGACAGCTCGGTAGTAGTCAGATGTCTCAATCGTCAGGGTTCGAGATCGCCCCACATAAATCAGGTGCTATTACCCATCTTCCGCCTGGCGGACAGGAAGAAGTGGCATCTGTCTGCAGTTCACCTACTAGGATTCCGCAACGTGACAGCGGACGCTCTATCAAGGACAAGCCCCATAGAGTCGGAATGGTCCCTAGACGCAAGATCATTCTCCTTCATCTCTCGTCAAGTCCCGGAACTACAGATCGACCTCTTCGCGATGAGAGACAACAAGCAACTTCCTTGATATGTGGCCCCTTACGAGGACCCCAATGCGGAAGCAGTGGACGCCATGTCCCTGAACTGAAACAGATGGTCCAAGATTTACCTGTTCCCTCCACCCAACCTTCTGTTGAAAGTCCTCTCCAAACTGAGAACCTTCAAAGGGACAGCAGCCCTAGTGGCTCCCGTGGCCCTAGAGCAACTGGTTC
This sequence comes from Palaemon carinicauda, assembly GCF_036898095.1. NCBI lineage: Eukaryota > Metazoa > Arthropoda > Malacostraca > Decapoda > Palaemonidae > Palaemon > Palaemon carinicauda. The sequence goes on from NW_027170944.1 coordinate 131,531, forward strand.
CCCCTAGTCCTGGAGCTACAGCCCAAGCTGATCCCCCTGCCGTGCCTAGTTCTCTCCCAACAGGTGCAGAAGTCGACTGTCTTCGCTTCATCAAAGAAAGTCAAGGATCTTCAACTCATGATTTTCTCTCCCTAGCCATGAAGAAAAGGTTTGAGATCTCGAAGAAAAGTTTGGACTTACTAGAGGAATACAAAACAATGTCTACCAGAAGGTAATATGAAACATCCTGGAAGAAGTGGGTATTCTTCTTCAAGGCAAAAAACCCTAGGGAAATCTCCATATATTTTTGCATGTCCTTTTTTATTCACCTTCATGGACAAGGCTTAGCAGCCAATACGATTTCCACCTGCAAATCGGCCTTGACCAGACCACTTCTCTACGCCTTCCAAATAGATTTATCCAGCGAAATCTTCAATAAACTCCCGAAACCATGTCCTAGACTTCGTCCAGCACCTCCACTGAGAACCATCACCTGGTTCCTGGATAAGGTGCTCCATTTTGCCCTCTGAAAGACTTGACTCAAAAAGTGATCTTCCTTTTTGCTCTCGTCTCGGGAGCCCGAGTCAGTGAAATAGTGGCATTATGAAGAGAAGAGGGCCAGATACACTTCGCCGACAAGGGGGAACTTACCCTCTTCCCTGACCCCACGTTTCTCGCTAAAAATGAACTTCCCACCAAAAGATGGGGCCCTTGGAGAATCTGCCCCCTGAAGGAAGATGTCTCTCTGTGCCCAGATGAGAGTCTTAAGGTCTATCTTCGAAGAACTTCAGACTTTGGCGGAGGACAACACGATACATTAATTCTCTAGTACACTTCCATCAGGACGACATGGCTTGAGCCCAAAAAACGGATTTTGAGCGAAGCGAAAAATCTATTTTTGGGTGAGATGGCCATGTCGTCCTGATGGACCCGCCCAACTGTTCCAGTTCAGCTTGCCAGGCCCCTTCCTGCTATTCTGTATCGCAGAGGCTGGTTGGAAGCTGGAATTCGGAATGAGGACGGATGTGACGTCACACAGTATGGCGGACGGTTTGTTTACGTTGCGAGTACCGTAACAGTAACGAAGGAAGGGTAACTTTGGAACGGCTCCTCTGTTACCTCGCCACCTTTCCCCCTCGAAGCGTAAACGCTAGGTGGGGTGCAGATAGCCATGTGGCGTGTTAATGCATGCGTCCCCTGTTGATATACGATATCCTTAAGGGAAACCTTTAGGGCACTCGCGCCAGAAGTTAGAATTCTGTGAAAACCTTTAGTTTAATTCTCTGGGAATATTTATGGCAGTCATATATATCCAAAGGAAGCTACTGAAGGAACCTTCCATCAGGACGACATGGCCATCTCACCCAAAAATATTGCAGCTTCACTTGTGTCATCTGTAGGCTGCAATGTCTTAAACACTTCCCGAACTTCCCTACCTCTTGTATGAAGTGATAATGCCTTCTTTTGGGCATCCATTATATTCCCTAATGCTTCTAAATAAATCTTAAATTCCTCACACCACTGTTGCCTTCGTGTTGCAACAGAATTGGGCTCAGCTGTGATGCTAAATCGTTCAGCATGTTTAATGTCAAAGGGCAATTTGATTCTTACCTTATTACCTACAGTAGGTTACTGTTCTGAAGTCTCTTTGTATCCTACCTTTTTTGTATTGTACCCAACATTGAATTTCACTTTATTTTTTGTTTGCTTGCTATGATGAAATTCCTCCGTTCTGCTGCTTGGAAAATCTTCATTGGGCTTTTTCTCTTCTTGTCCATCGGTCTACAAAAGCTCTTTCACTTGTCCTGGCCATCAATCTACAAAAGCCCTAATGTTTCTTCTGCCTGTGTTCATCCTTCTGCTTGTCGCCAATTAATATGATGATAGGATGTCTACATAAACATATTGTTACCTGCAATAGATGAAGAATTGCTAGTGATTATTTCTCAGCTGATCCCATCTGTGGTTGTCAATTTTTATTGGTTGGATTTAATGATACGTTGGTATTCTAAAAATACACTTTAATAAATCTTGTGACTACATTGCGCTATGACAGCCAACTTCTAAGTGTGTGTGTGGAGCGTCATACACAATCTGACAAAACCAAAACATTGCTAAACAACAAAAGAGCATCACTCTCAAAGACTTAAATCCTACTCCAGTTCAAAACCATAAAGAATCACATCCTATCTTTGAGGTATTTAACAGATGTTTGAATCTTATATCAAAATAAATCATTTCACTTATATACAAGGCATAACATGTTTTATTCATGCAATAGGATGCAATTCTGTGCAATACCTGTAACACTTGAAATAATTCAGTACCTTATTCCAATAATACATAACAGTGGCATCATATGTAGATCTGGAGGTGATGGGCATGGATGTGTTAATCATGAATTGGAATCATTTGGAGGAGATTAATGTATTCCCACTCTTCAGTCTTCTCTTGAAGGTGTTAGACGAAATCTGATCGTTCAAGGTGGATAGTAGCCCAAGTTGCTCCTCTTTGGCCAAAAAGCAACTGGTATCCTTTGGGGACATGATGAACTTGAGGAAGATAACTCTACCCAGCCAAAGCCTGTCTCAAGACAAATTGGCATATGTGGAAAATTATATAACTTCCACTACTTGTAATCGGCATGAAACTTCGTGGAAGGATTGGGTTCGATCTGTGAAAGATACAAATCTATCTTCTAAATCCAAATATTTTTGTATAGGCTCTCTGATCGACTTACATGCGAAAGATTTAGCATCCTCCATGATTGCGCAATGCAAGTCGGCCCTAGCTGGCCCCATTTTATATGCTTTTGACAGAGATTTTAATTCTGTCCTCTTCACCACGATTCCGAAAGTTTGCGCCAGGTTGAGACCAGCAGTTCTACCGAGGCTGATCTCCTGGTTATTGGATGAAGTTTTATAACTAGCTTCGGAAATTGACGATCAAACAGTGTCTTTCCGAGTTTTATCTCAAAGAACAATTTTTCTAATCATTATGGTTTCTGGTGCTCTGATTAATTAAATTATGGGCTTTCTAGAGATGAGGGTCACATAGAGTTTACAGACAATGGTTAAGTTAATTCATATCCTGATCTTACCTTTTTGCTAAGAATGAGATACCATCTAAACATTGAGGACCATGAAAAATAATTCCCCTTGAAAGTTATTTCACCAATTGTCTAGTACAGTGTTTAGAAATATCTGGATAGGACAAAGAAGGTTAAAACGGGCCGATTCTTTAAAGGTGAGACGGTCAGATCAAAGTTGTCTTTGAAACAACTGAGACCAATATTGGTTTATTTCCTTTGAAAAGCAGACCCCGCTAGCATGCAATTTAGTCATGACCATAAGAAAGTGGAATCATCTATGAACTCCTCTTAGTATATGTCATTCGAGGCTTTACAAGCTTATACTGGTTGGAAGTCCACTAGGGTGTTCTTCAAGCATTATAGGAAGCAACTGCATGAAGTTCGTCATTTTGTGGTGGCACCAGGTAATGTTATGAAACCTGCTGCAACAACATAGTTCTCAAGTGCGTCCTTGGGCATTCTTTCACCTTATTTACTTTCATAAGTAAACTGTCGGTTTTTGCTTCATGATATACATTATACAATTTCAGATATTTTAACATTCAGGATTCAGTTTAGTTTCTCTGAATTTTATAAGTGTACCTACGTGAGCATACATTACTATTCTAGGACAGAGTTTAATATAATTTAGTTTCTTTGGCTGTGTTTGACACTGTATTTTGCATTTAGCCATATACAGCAATATTCTTGAAACCTTCTTCTTAAGGAGTTTGGGGATATATCATCTTGTCTCCTCTCATGATTATTTAGGTAAAGAATTTTATTGGGAATATATTTTGCAATACACTGGTAGATCACAATGCTGTTCATATATACCAACACTGCGGATTAAGAATCTATTTAACGATGAGTATTAGATCTTCAATGATTACTCACTACGCTCATGATATTGGCAATATGTGTTCTTCACAACTGCTACAGGGAGTGTTCTTCACAACTGCTACAGGGAGTGTTCTTCACCAAAGGGATGGTGGTTAGAGGGTCACAGATCCTTCCCCTTAAAACTATCATATTTACCAAATTGAGTTAATTTTGGATTCTTTTTAAAGTAAATATATAGGATTATACTTCATCATATAAGTGGTGAGTCCCCATTCATGGCAAGTTTTTTTTTTTCCATGGAGGAGCCTCACACTGAGTATAAATAATTCTCTGGTACACTTCCATTAGGATGACATGGCTCGAGCCCAAAAAAGGGACATTGACATAGGAAAAATATATTATTGGGTGAGATAACCATGCCGTCCTGATGGCCCAACCATTACGTCCTATTTTCCCCCGCCCCTTGCTCGTTGGAGGCTTCTATTTCACAGTAGCTCAGCTGCGACGAGGAATGAGAAGCAGGAATGTATAAGGGCACTGGAAGATGATAGGATGTGTAATGGCTCCATACTTATCCTTCCCCTTAGTGGATTAGACTGGGTAAGGTCTGTTTGGGGTACAGATATTTATGGTTATCTTCGGATATGTCCCTGATTATACACGATATCTTCGTATAGTCCTTTTCGGGGGTTGGAACCCCATGACACCTGATGGTAATTCTCTTGTGATATCAATCGCAGAAATACTGTACTGTAGAAGCTGTCAGAAGGAACTTCCATCAGGACAACATGGCTATCTCACCCAAAAATAGATTTTTCCTACGTCAAAGTCCCTTTATTGTTAATTTAGTTTTTAAGCATAATGAATCTTTTTGTTTTATTGCCATTAGTTCTTATCCTATCTGGAGACTTTGAGTAAAATCTGGGAACAGCACATCCTAATTTTCGTTAGTGTAGTCTACTGTATTGCAATATTCGTGGTCTGCATGCGAATATTCAAGACCCTACAGTTGCCTCCAGACAATATAGTATTCATTTGTGCTCAGGAATTTTGGTTTCTAGTATTGGAAACTCATCTGAGCTCCTTGTAACTGGTTTTATGGAGACAATAATTTTCAATGTTGTTGTTGTTGGGGTATTAAAGCCAACACTTGTTGTTGGCACGGGCCTTTCCCTTGGTTGGCCCGTAGGACAATTTTCAAGCGAGACGCTTTCCCTAGCTCCAACTACGTTCGCTTCAGATTGTGTGTATGAGAAGACCAGGAATTGAACGAGTCTTTAAAATAAACATAAAAAGATGTTCGATATAATATTATTATAATTGAGCGCATTTTTATATCAAATTAGGTTTTTGAGAATATCATACAATTTCATTTGGGAAATATTGAGTTTTCCCATAAAAATACCAGTTACTCAGAAGCTGAAACTAGCTATTTGAATCATTCTTGACAGGCAATGAGCACTCTTTTCTACGGGCCAACCAAGGAAAAGGCCCGTGCCAACAACAAGTGTTGGCTTTAATACCCCAACAACAATGAGCACTCACATGCTCTGCCTCTAAAATCTATATTATTAAACTTCCGATCCATAGAAAAAGAGAGTTATCAAGATAACGGGACATCAGTGATGCTATTTTTGAGTAAATAATTTTAACGCCAGATCTAGAGTATTATCTATAAAACTAGAGTTACAAAATTGGCTCTGGAGTATAGCGTAAAATCTGGAGTATTGGTATCAGTGTTAGGTATTAATAATTCCGCACTCCAATGCCGATGTCAACCGGATCTTCAGCCACTTGAATATCACAAAATCAAAACTATAAAACAAAATGAACACAAAGACTCTAAATGCAATCCTTCATGTGAAATATGGGCTGAAACGGCAGAGAAAGTGCTGTTGTAATTATTCATATCCTCGTGAAGTTCTGGATAAGATAGGACACAATGAATCCTACAAAAAACGGGAAAGTCGAAATCAAGTAGGCATGCAAGGTGTTGCGGAATACCCGTTAGCGTCGGTACCATCATCTTACTTGACGAATTTGAAGCTGTTCAGATGTCCATCAGGGATTTTGATGATAGAGACCAAGAAAATCTTTTAAGTATGAATTATTAACAGAATTTTTGTATTATTTTGTTAAAGTTCCTATCCCCACTCTTTTTTTTTATAAAGAATTTAATATTGTGCGTTAATAATATTTTTTGTTGTGTATTTTGTTTGTTTTACCTTTTTTCAGTATATATATGTTATTTAAAAAGTCTTTTCAATTATCCTTTCCATAAAAGTAAAGTAAATTATTATGAAGATCTAGAGGATTTTCCAGAGTACTAAAGAAAAATCTGGCGTAAATCTAGAGGATATGTGCTACAAATCTGGAGGAAAGGTAGCGATATGAGTTGGCAACAGTGCAGTACATATTGAAGGCTTTCAACAGGGTGAAAACCCTGTCAGTTCACTCACACCAATAAAACCCCTGTACCTTTTCCCTAGTACACGGACTTACCAGCCGCCTTAAAGAACCCCCTTCAAATCTCATGAGATTCCATAAAGTAATTCTCATTACAATGACACACACACTCTCTCTCTCTCTCTCTCTCTCTCTCTCTCTCTCTCTCTCTCTCTCTCTCTCTCTCTCTCTCTCTCTCTCTCCTTCATTCCACTGACTTTGAAGCTGTTGCCATTCCGTTGGATATATATATATATATATATATATATATATATATATATATATATATATATATATATATATATATATATATATATATATATATATATATATATATATATATATATATATATATATATATATATATATATATATATATATATATATATATATATGTATATATATACTACCTGTTAAATTTATGTAAAATTGAATCCAAGTAGAAAATCTGAATACTTGCCTTTTTGTTTCTTAGTGGAATTGACAAATAACGGTAATGTCATATATAAAGGTCTAGGAGACCATATAAGGAACTCATTCAAAATAAAGGCACTTATACAAATACACAGATATAGTACTTTCAAGTAATTCTCTAGTATGCACCCATCAGGACAACATGGCTGAGTTCAAAAAACGGATTTTGAGCAAAGCAAAAAATCTATTTTGGGGTGATATGGCCATATCGTCCTGATGGGCCCTCCCTACTTTTGAAAAGGAGTACACAAATACATAACGAAAGACACCCCCCCCCCCCCGAATCTACTCTATATGCGGCTATCCAAACTTAAATGCAACAAGGAATAGTTACGCCATAGTAGTACTGGGAGGGGATTAATCGGGTAGCCTTGATAACGGCTCCCCTTCAAACTCGCCACTCTTCCCCCTCAAAGCGGAAACTCTATTCGGGGTAAAGATTGCTATGTGTTGTATCAAGAAATACGTCCCCTGCTATTATGCGATATCCTTAAAAGTTATATTAAGGATACTCGCGCCAGGAGTTAGAATTCTGGAGAACTATGGTTAATTCTCTGGGAGTATCACTGTAGCCAAATATCCCTTAGAAAGCTTCCTAAAAGAACCTTCCATCAGGACGACATGGCCATATATCGCGAAAATAGATTTTTCGCTTTGCTCAAATCCGTTTAATAGAACCAAAACCTTTATGGAAAAAATAGCAAACCTTTTTCTATGCAGATTTAAATCGGTGCCGGTTTAGTATGTGGCCTACCTTTTTTTTTTATTCTGGTTTAGTATGCGGCCTATCGGGCTTGTTACGTTATGTTATGTTAGGTTAGGTCAGGTAGGGTTAGGTTAGGCCACATGCTAAAACAGATAGAATTGGGTAGGCTATATTCGAGAGATAGGCCACATACTAAACCGGCACCCTTAAATCGAAGGCTTTTTAGACATCTTTCTACCAGATCGAAGAAATTGAGGCTAACGTTAACCTGGAACCAGACACCCCTAACTTTAAGAGTACAATAACCTTAACAAGAAAATAATTGGTGTACCTGGTGTAATTTGATTGCTCCTGACGTTGACATTTGTCCGGGACTGCATTTTGCAACTTGAGATGTTTCAAACACAATAAATTAAATATGAAAAACCATATTTCAAAAGGAAAACAAAGAAAAGGGATACGACCTAATTGAAGGATACCACCTAAGTTAGCTGCTTTGGATTGATTACGGTGGGTCGTGGCTCTGGGTCTGGTTCAACAGCTGGAGTTGGAGCAGGTGTTTCATCAACGATTAGAACCATCACTGGATCTTCCTGCCGAAGTCTTTCTAACAGGGTGTCAGCCATTTCTTTCACAGTGAGGTACATGTCATTCAGTGATGGATCAGGCGTGGCAGCAGAAGGGTTGGTGTCCATGGCTGATGTATTAGCGCTACGTGCAGGAGCATTGGTCAGTGGTGCGCTAGCAAGGAATGGTGTGGAGCCAGCAGGTTGGTCTTTAGCTTTCTTCTTCTTGGTCGCTGGTGCTCCTACAGGCACAGGGAATTAGGCCTGTATAGGAGTTCTGGTTACAGCAGGATATGCAGCAGTGGTCTTCAAAGCATTGCCTTTTGAAGAGGATTTTTGGACTGTTATTCAAGGTTTTTACTTGATCTCTGAAAGGTCAAAGGATCCGTGCTTTTCAAAGTGGTTGCATACTTTTCCTGATGAAAACTCACAGTTTCTGCAGTTGCATTTGACTTGGTGAATGGAGAAAAAATCATCCTGGACAGTTTTGCTCTTGATTCCCACAACAAGAATGAATATGTTGACACTGTGCCATTCATAATCCCTGCAGAATTGGCATTTGCAGTTTGCTGAACACTTCTTGCAGTGTCTGTTCTCTTTGTATAAGTGAGTCCATGCCCAGACACCTAAATAGAAGACAGAACTGGCAGGCACAGAAGGGAGACTGGTGTCTCCTGTGCCGGGTAAGCATGTACTAGCACTGGCAGAGAGATCCTCTCAGTCTGGGAATGAGCTGAGATTGCCTTGCCTTATGCAATACACTGTCTCTTGCATAGGCAGTTTGTAAGACTCTTCTATGCTGACTTGTTAGATTGTCCATCCTTGTGCTACTAAGGGTGGAGAGGGGGTTATTCATATATGGTCAGTCTCTAGGGCATTGTCCTTCATTTAAGGTATTATTATTGTCTCTTGCCTCTGTTATTCTTAAGTAACCTTTGAACCTTAAGAACAGCAATAAAGTTGCATGGGCCCATGCTCTTGATTGGCCTCTAGGCTTCAGCCTTATGTCTGAGAGAGAGAGAGAGAGAGAGAGAGAGAGAGAGAGAGAGAGAGAGAGAGAGAGACTTTGTGTGAAATACTTCTAGTTCTCAGTTCGGTAAATGTCTAGGAGAAGGCCGCACCCGTTTTTCAAGTATTAACGACGAAAAACGGCAAAAAACAACCAGATTATTGTAGGACAGTGCATAGAAACATGAGGAAATGAATAAAAAAGAAACTAAGACTTAACTGTTACACACAAAAGGTAAGCATAAACCTACTACTACAATTATGGGGGACCCCAGTGGGAAGCGGGGGTTTGGGTTGGGGAAGGGGCGTCAAATGATTTTCGCAATAAATGAATACTTATCCTTCCACCACCCCTCCCCGTATACCCCTACCTAGCCCTACCGGGGGGGGGAGGGGGCTCACCCCCCCCCCCTTTGACCCCCTTAAGGCCACAGTGATTTTCAGGGCACTACCAAACCTAATAAAGCCACCTAACCTAGCCTAGGGCCCTGTATCCCTACGGGGGGGGGGGGGGGGTGTGGGCTCGCCCCCCCCCCCTTACGGCCACTACCTAACACATCCATCAAACCAAATCCAAAGTGATGATGTTGCTGTATACATCGTTATACTAACACCATTATAATATACTCTATAAATTAATGTAGCTTACCTTAAACTCTTGGTTCATAGAGATGTGCTGTTGCTTTGAGGAAAACGTGAAGCCGTTGCGAAGGTTCCTTGACATGCAGGACAATTTTTATTTTGTAACATTAAATTGTGTCTCTGGCACAAATCCACTAGTTTTTCAATATTCCCCAAATAAGTTGCAACAAATTCATTGTAAGTTAGGAAGCAGTCAGGACAAGAAGATGGAATTTCAACTTCTTGTGCAACATGAGATGACGTGCTTGCTATGGCCTCCATGTCTAAGAACGAAATGAAATGCCTGGGTAAGATAATGTATTGTCGCGCTGTGATTGGCCAAACATGTATGACATCATAGTGGATAGGTGCTGTGATTGGCCAAACGTGTAAGACTTCATAGTGGACTAGTTTGTCTGCAGATTATAGTGGTTACAGGGCTCATTTGAGCAAAAACAAGACACAGTCAACAATAACAACAGACTTAGAAAAAATCTGGGAGGAAGACAAAAGTGGCGTGAGTTTGATCGTCGATATTTCGACTATTATTGATTTTTACTAAATTATCTCACTCGTATACCACTATTTACATACATTCCTACACATTCTAGTAAAAATAAATTGAATATCACTGATATCTTCATGCGGCCCTCTCTTAGACATTAACCCTCGGTTCTTTATAAATCACAGCGTTTTTTGGGTGTGAAGATTTTCCCTGATTGCACATCAACATTTTAAGAGGAAATCAAGGATATTTTATATGTACCTTCAAATGAAAATATATAAAAAATACTAACTATTTCATTCATTTAATGATAAATTTATCAGAAATACAAATTATCTCGCATTTATGTTTCTTTCTCTGATATTTAAAAATAACAAAGTGATCAGTCCTTCTCCATGCGTTGTTTGATTGAAAATTATATAATCACTTGGTAGTTTTTGAGGAGTACAGGATGAATTCTGCTCCTTATTATATTCCTGTAAATACAAGTAGAATCATTACAATTACCTGAATTTACCAGCAATGGATCATGACAGTAATCACCTCACTTTTTTTACGTTAAGCTGCGCGTCTCATCAAATTGTACTGTTTATTCTGCACAGACAATTTATTTGTATTGTTTATACCACAAAGAAGTTTCATTTGTATTGTTTGTACCACAAAGACATTACTTTAATCAAAACTTATTTACTAACCTAAATTTCTCCCTCAGACATGTTTTGTCAATAAATAATGTTAATGAGAAGATATAAAGTATTTAATAACACCAACAGAAGTCAACGACAAGAGCTTGTTTCCAGATGAACGCTCCATATTCTTGCAACTTTTCACATATCTTAAAATCTTATTGTGATGGATTACACAATACATACGAAAAACATATTATAAACTTTCTTTGAATACCAGAATCTACTAAAATTATGGAATTAATAAGACTCACTATCGATGAGAGCTTGCAAGTAGGTACTGTCAAATAGTGAGGGAATTGCTGTTGTCACTCGGTGGTGGAATTATGAATTCGTTTACTTATTGTTTTCATGCAGATTATGGAACACTTATAGTATCCTCAAACCCAAAAAAAAGTGCTATTAATAGAACCTAACCTATACGGAAAGAATAGCAAATCCTCTCCTATGTGGACTTGAGTTGGTGCCGGTTTAGCATGTGGCCTACCTTTTTTATTCTGGTTTAGTATGCTCCATACCTGGCTTGTTAGGTTAGGTTTGGTCCAGTCAGGTAAAGTTAGATCACATACTAAAACAGGTAGAACTACGTAGGCCATAATCGAAAGGTAGGCCAAATACTAAACCGGCACCCTTAAATCGAAGGCTTTTTAGACATTTTTCTAAATGATGAAGGAAATGGAGGCTAACGATCCGGTGAGGAGCATTTCTTCAGATGAAACTGAATCCAGACACCCTTAACTTCATCAGTACAATAACCTTAACAAGAAAATAAGTGGTGTTCCAGGTGTATTTGGCCCAGTCTTATTTTGCATCTATACTATTGGTCTATCAAGATTGCTACAAAGGCATGGTGTGAAGTTCAAATTATTTACAGATGACACACAGTTTTACTTTTCCATAAAACGGATTTTGAGCAAAGCGAAAAATCTATTTATGGGTGATATTGCCATGTCGTCCTGATGGATGGTTCCTTTAGGTAGCTTTCTAAGGGATATTTGGCTAAATTGATACTCTCAGAGAATTGACCACAGGTCTCCAGAATTCTGATCAGCTTGTCGAATTTGGTGTCAGAAGAAACCTTCTGAAGTGGATAAACGGTTATCTCAGTAACAGAAAATCATGTGTTTTCTTTAAGGGTGCATGTAGCTCCTATGAAAATTTTGAGCTTGGCACACCTCAGGACGGTGTATTGAGCCCATTTCTTTTCAATATACTTATGCACCATGTACTGTCTTTCCTCACTGCTATCCCTGGAACCACTGTAACCTGCTATGCTAAGGATGTGTGCATCCACTCCACTACCCCTCGAAACCTTCAGCGTGTCCTTCAAGACTTCGAAAGGTCCTGTACCTCCTGTGGCCTCATACTCTCCCCAGAAAAAAGCAGAATCTTCTCTGCGCGGAACCTCCGAGACCTGTCAGTGTTCACTATGGGTGGAAATATTATACCTCACTGCACACAGTATACATATCTAGGTGCACCAGTCAGGATCACCCCTGCTATACCCGCATGACAACAAATCCACCCCATGGTGAAAAACCTTCTTGATTGACTGGAGCCTCGCTTCACTCCCATCAAGTGGCTTGCGACCAGGGCCACAGGCATATCTATCCCCGTGGCTAAAACCCTCTATATCCTCTTCCTAAGATCAGTTGTTGACTATTTATCACCTGCTTTAATTCAATTACCCAGACAGTCATTACAACCTCTAGAACTGTTCCAAAATAGAGTAATGAGGTTTATCCTTGGATGCCCTCCTTCCACTCGGATAGTCAACATGCAGACCGAACTCATTTTACCTCCATTAATAGAGAGAATTTATGCCAATGTAACTTTGTTTTCTGTTAAATGTCTACACACTCCACAATTTACTTCAACTTCTCTGCTGTCCTCAGAGCATCACTTGACGAAGATGCACCAAGACCTCAACTCCGGCCAGGGGGCCATAACCTAGTTAGGGGAGTATGTGAAAATCTTCGACACCTTGATATGGTGTACCTAAGAAAGCAGTCATCCAAGATTTGCCACCATGGCGGGTTCCTATTCCTGCTGTCACTTTCAAACCAACCTCTAAAGATGCCCATACCAGTCTACAGAAACAGCTGGTTATGGAAACAATATCCAAAGGGTCAATTTCAGTTCCTGCAGGACACCACATCTAGATTGACGGCTCAATACAGGCAGATGGAAGTGCAGCATGTGCTATGTTCTCCCCAACTTTAGAACCTCCTGAGGGTGGGTGGCATGATCGCAGGTTGCCAAACTCATCCAGTTCCACTAATTGTGGACTTCAAGGTATATGGGATGCAGTAACTCTACTTGTTAGAAGAAATGTGAATGGATTGGTGATCTGTGACTCCAAATCTGCACTCCAGGCACTGACATCTTCTAGGCCCAGCTGTGGCCGTGTTGTGCGAGACATACTGTGTCAACTCGCTGCTGCTTACAAGGCCTCGCTTGTCGTCTCCTTCATGTGGATGCCCTCCCATATTGGGCTTGCTGGGAATGACATGGTGGACAGCCTTGCTAAAGCTGTAGGCACGCTGGACCTGGATGACAGAAATGATGAGCCCTCACTTCGCTGCCTTAAACATAGAATATATTCAGCAGCTTTTGCCTGTACAGTACAGCATAGGCATGCAGAGAAGGGCACTAGTGTTTCCATACAACATCATGATAACTTTTTGCATAGCCGTCACAACTACCGGCGTTGTGGACTCATGGTGCGTAGGCATAATGTCGTAAGTGGAAGGATACGGTTGGGATATCGTCCTGTGTGGCAGGTTGCACAGACACTAGATATACCACACTACACCTCATGTAAACTGTGTAACCTTGCTAATGCCAATAACCTTAAACACTATTGCCTTCATTGTCCTACTGTCAGGAATCTGTTACCTCAAGGACAAAAATTTACTTCAAACCTGTCAATATTTACTCAAAGATGACCACCTAGACGTAATTTTGACTCGTCATCCACAGTCTGGTGGCTGCTAAACTATCTGATGCAGTTGTTGTGATAATGGAATACGATCTCATATATGTTATTTTTGTAACTGATACACTGTGAATTTAATGCTGTAATTTTTCTTTTTATGTTGATTTCTGATGTACTGTATGTAATTGCCAATATGTAACCTGGTTTAACGTCTTTGGGCGTAATAAATTTACCCTGGAACGGTACGGTGGGTCGTCCGCGACCCCGAACGTCCAAAAAAAATAGGTTTTTTCTCACGTGACTCACCCCCGTGACTGAATTTGTGGGTGATCGACCTGCAGGAGGTGTCTCGCCTACACGCTCTAGTAGTGTCTAGATGTGCATTGCTGTAGCTGTACTCCTCCCCCGATTTCTGAGACGCGTCGGGGTTGAGCGCGACCGAGTTTACCCTTCTAAGGTAATTTGCATAATTATCAAAGTTATTACGTATTATAAAATTGTCGTAGAATGGTGCAACTTGTATAGGTTATCAGTTGTGGAAAGTCTTGGTGGATTGTTTGGCTACCATGTGCATGATTTTTGTTTTAGTTAAAATGTCGTTCATCACCACGAGGACCATTTTACCGCGAGTGCCCCTTTTTAATTTTTTTTCATTTTTTTGCCAAGTCATTTTTCCGTAAGATATTGCCAAATAGTGTCGTGAAACTTTTGCTTTTTTAGTGTTGGAAAGTGTGTCTAGATGATCTGGCTACCCATTCGTGACTTTGTTTTTGTCAGATACGACGTAGTTATTGGTATATTGGGTATTTAACTGCGGTTGCCAATTTCTGTTTTTTTTCAATATTTGTAAAAATTTACAACGTAGTAAGGAATAGCGTATATTATTGATTTTTTTTCATGTTTATTTGTTAGAAAGTGTGTCTTGATGGATGGGCTAACACGTGCATGTCTTTTTTTTTATCTGAGATGCCGTATATTAGAATGTTGGGCATTTTTCCGCGAGTGCCCCTTTTTATTTGTTTTGCATTTTTTTGCTTAGTCATGTTACCATAAGGAATTGGCAAGTAGTGTCGCAAAACTTATATTTTTATAGTGTTGGAAAGTGTTTCTAGATGATCTGGCTACCCATGCCTATTTTTTTTTAGCCAGATATAGCGTATATATAGGTATGTGTTCGATTTTCCTGTGATTGCCATTTTTTCGTTTTTTCCCATTTCTTTCAAAATTACAACGTACTAAGGAACTATCATAGAGTAATGATTCATTTATACAGTGAACCCTCGTTTATCGCGGTAGATAGGTTCCAGTCGCGGCCGCGATAGGTGAAAATCCGCGAAGTAGTGACACCATATTTACCTATTTATTCAACATGTATATTCAGACTTTTAAAACCTTCCCTTGTACGTAGTACTGTTAACAAACTACCCTTTAATGTACAGAACACTTAATGCTTGTACTACAGTACCCTAAACTAAAACAGGCACAAATATTAAAGGTGATTTTATATCATGCATTTCCTAAACATGCTAAAAAGCACGATAAAAAATGGCAACCAATGTTTTGTTTACATTTATCTCTGATCATAATGTAGGCCTAGAAACAAACTGGAGGTAGAGCTTTGCTTATTACCCAGACATATTTCCCATACTTTTCCCTTAGAACTACATCACATCTTCCTACTTTAGATAAATAGATATATATATATATATATATATATATATATATATATATATATATATGTGTGTGTGTGTGTGTATATATATATATATATATATATATATATATATATATATATATATATATATATATATATATATATATATATATATATATATATATATATATATATATATATATATATACATATATTTATATGTATACACATATACATACCTACATATATACATAAATACATGCATACATATATATATATATATATATACATATATATATATATATATATATATATATATATATATATATATATATATATATATATATATATATATATATATATATATATATATATATATATATATATATATATATATTAAAGTATATATATGGGTTATGGAAAAAATCCGCGAAGTGGTGAATCCGCGATGGTCGAACCGCGAAGTAGCGAGGGTTCACTGTATGTTTATTTGTCGGAAAATGTACCTTGATGGTTTGCCTACCACGTGGCTGAAATTTTTTTTTTCTGAAATGCGTATAACAAAATGTTGGCCATTTTTCCGCGAGTTACCCTTTTTATTTGTTTTTCATTTTTTTACTTAGTCATGTTACCGTAAGGAATTGGCAAGAAGTGTCGCAAAACTTATATTTTTATAGTGTTGGAAAGTGTTCCTAGATGATCTGGATACCCATGCCTATCTTTTTTTTTAGCCAGATATGGCGTATATATAGGTATGTGTTCGATTTTCCTGTGATTGCCATTTTTTCGTTTTTTCCCATTTCTTTCAAAATTACTACGTACTAAGGAACTATCATAGAGTAATGATTCATTTATATGTTTATTTGTCGGAAAATGTGCCTTGATGGTTTGCCTAGCACGTGGCTGAAATTTTTTTTTTCTGAAATGCCGTATATTAGAATGGCCATTTTTCCGCGAGGGCCCCTTTTTATTTGTTTTGCATTTTTTTGCTTAGTCATGTTACCGTAAGGAATTGGCAATTAGTGTCGCAAAACTTATAATTTTATAGTGTTGGAAAGTGTTTCTAGATGATTTGGCTACCCATGCCTATCTTTTTTTTTTTAGCCAGATATAGCGTATATATAGGTATGTGTTCGATTTTCCTGTGATTGCCATTTTTTCGTTTTTCCCCATTTCTTTCAAAATTACTACGTACTAAGGAACTATCACAGAGTAATGATTCATTTAGATGTTTATTTGTC
>NW_027170944.1:153266-173020 GCF_036898095.1 Palaemon carinicauda
TGTAGCGTACACTACAAATTGCATGTTGTTTGACCGAGAATCGCTGTCCAAAACGAAGATTTTGTATTACAGGGTACCAGTTTAGAGTACCTGACATGTACTAGCACTTGTAGAAGTGAGAATAAAAAACCCCCGGGAACTAGCCTATCCCTTAACCTCCACTGCAAATGAAGATCCATCCTTCTCCACAGCAAGAATCAAGTTAACTTTAAGTCTAGGCTTAGAGAATTAGCCTATATTTATGATGACCACGGTATTAGCCTATGTCAGGGCTTGATTTATTATAGAGAGGCTAGCCAGGGATAAGTCGATTGCCTTAAATTGAAAGATGACTCTGAATTAAGTAAAGACAATTGACGAAAGTAAGAGTTAAGTGAAAAGTCATGTGTGAAACAGCATGACATAAGGTGACAGCGGTGTAGGATGTATTAATCTTATAAAGGTTAATATATTCATCCATACGTCCTAAAGTAGCCACAAAACCATTAGGACTATTTATTTTTAATATATATATATATATATATATATATATATATATATATATATATATATATATATATATATGATAGCATAACCTAGGGTGATTAGGTCTATATCATCCTAGTTTAAGGTACTCTACAATTAGTGAATTTATTTTCATTGCATCATGTTCTGACTATTTTGATTGTGTTTTTTGTATGACATGGCTCAGAAAAAGTAAGGTGAGGCTGAAACAGTAAATGAATATGATAATCTCTTGTCTGCCATGGATAACCATAGTAGTCAAATGCAACAAATGTGTGAACAACTTATCGACATAAGGAGGGACATATCTAGTTCATCAAATGTTTTACCTGTCACTTCCACCCCATTCAATTCTAACAGAGCTAACACATCTGACATTAACCAATTTGTTACAGTAGACAGAGCGGACATAACACAAACATCAGTATTGACACATAATTTGCCAACTAGTACACAGCCAGTAGGGCCTAATGATCCAGTTGAGGGTAGTAACACCATTAATAACCCAGTTATTCGGGTAGGTAATGTGCATGACCCTGTTTATAATCAGTCTAAGGGATTTTGCTTAAAACCCAAGGATATTTTGATGTTGAAATTGTCAGATTTGCAAGGTATTGGAATTGATAATAGACTGGCAAAGTTTTTTTTTTTTGTCAAGTAGAGTTCTGTGTTTTTGCAGACATGGATAGGATCCAAGTAGCACTTACCAGATTGGATCAAGAAATTGCAACGCTAATAACGGCTGAAATGGCCAAAAGGGGAAATAGCATATCTTTGAGTCAAATTAAAGACTTTCTGAATAACCAATTTGCTTGTTCAGTTAATATTACACAGTCTTGGCAGGAAATAGAAATGGAACGGAACAGTGTAGATGAAGCCCCCAGAACATTTGTTAACAGAATGAAATGTAAATTATCTGCCTTTGCATTGAAGTTCCCTAAGGATACACTGCCAAAAGCTGACAATCTTGTGAAAAGAAAGTTGTATAGTGGACTTGAAGGTAGATCCCAAGAACGACTCATAGATTTCCTTGATGGTGGGATACCTTTGGAAAGATTCATTGAACTAGTTGAGTATGAGTATCATTTAGCTATGATAAGTGGAACCGTTACCTGATGTAGAGTTTTACCTGTTAATAATTCCAATTCCCTTCCAACACCTGCAGTAAATAGTAGTGCACAAACCACATTAAAATTGGAGGATCTGGAGAAGCAGGTTAATGAGTTGTCCAACCAATTAAAGAGATTAGGTAAGAAAAAGGGAAATAATCAATACTGTGCTTACTGTAAGGTTAGAGATCCCAAGCTTTCTGAATGTCCACATAATCTTCCGAGAGGTGTTTGTTTTGATTGCCACAGACCTGGCTGTAAAAGAGGTTCAGCACAGTGCCCAGGTCCTGTCCGAAATGAGTGACTAACGGCCAGTCACAGCTCTCCTTCAATCAATTTGATAATAAATCATGTAATGTGCCCTTTCTTAATTGGTACTGGTAGTGAAGTATTTGTAGCACAGAAGAGGCTTATAGAAAGTTTAGGTTCTTGGCAACTCAAAAAATAAACTTCACAAGTCTGGGAATAATATTACCCATCTTAACTTACGGTTGGTGGCACAATTCCAACCACATGCAAGCATAGTATAAAACAGTTTCAATACTGGCAAAATTATTGTATATTTATTTGATACATTCAAAAGGTTAACCACAATAGACAATATCAGGTGTTAATAAAACACCAATTATAACTAAGACAAGTGCATACCTTTTACAAGGGAGAAAGTAATAATTTCACATAATAATAATAAGGGGGAGCAACACCGTTTCCCCTCTACACTGGTCGCTGTCGGCTCGAAGAGTGCGCTCTGCGCTTACCTAGCACAGCTACGCCCGAGGATCACAATCACAAACTCTCGACCACAGACACAACTACTCCTTTGTTACACCTCTCTACACCTCTGCGTATGCACACTCGATCCTACACCATCTCAACTACGTCGGGCTAACATAACATTTTGATGAGATGAAAACTAATTCGTTTATTATGTCTAATAATCGTAAATGGAATTACTAACATAACATTTTGATGAGATGAAAACTAATTCGTTTATTATGTCTAATAATCGTAAATGGAATTACCATTCAGTTAAATGAAGCATTTCTCTCATTACATCATTTTACCCCTACAGAAATTGGTTTTCATTTATCAAGAACTATCAACTAACTGCAAAATCTACGGTAGAAAACAGATCTAACAACAAGTTTTATAAGCTATGAATAGTAGCCATCTCTCAGCTGGATATAGGCCACAACATTTAATCTTCAAAGTCTGCTGACAGGAATACAGAGCAAGTTGTGGGCCGCCACCCTTAAGGTGCGTTTCTACCTAACCATCCTAATAACCTTACCAGGATAAAACATCTATGTAAGAGTGATCTTAAATTCAATTAAGGGTATAATCACTTAGGATTATTTTTCTTACAAACAACCTCTTTGTAAGATACGCCATAACGTATTTCCAAGAAATCTTTTGTGTTCTTTGTTAACCATGAGGATTAATTTAGTTTCCCTTATTACGTTGTCCAGGACCAACTCTAAGCGCCGAAAACATAACCTTATATGTGCATAGCGATGGTCTAGCTCCATGATTGGTCGGCTCAGAGGGGCATCTCACGCTAGACAGAGTGACGTCATGGCCCCGGACCTTGGCAGTGCATGGCTGTCCGCTGTGGTGTGAGCATCTCTGCGCTCAGCTTGCTGTGTTGACTGATGCGGTGATTTAGGAGTGTCTCTCCGTGCGTGAAGGACCAATCACACATTTGGCTCGATAACTAATCACTCGCAGGAGATTAACGGTACCACCTGTGAATGTTCTTTGGAACTGAACTTGATACAGAATTGGCATTGGGAAAAGATGTAAGTCTATTATTTATTCTAATGAACCCTATTGCAATTAATATAATCCTGTACCATTGCTGTATTTTCTTTATTGACTTGTATTTATGTATTATAATGAACCCTATTGCAATTAATGTAATCCTGTACCATTGCTGTATTTTCTTTATTGACTTGTATTTATGTATCATAATGAGCCCTATTGCGATTAATGTAATCCTGTACCATTGCTGTATTATATTTCTTTTATTGACAAGCTTTTTTTTTTTTTTGCAGCTAAAACCTCGTCCGATATACAAGTTGTACTCTTCAATATATCTAATTATAAAAGACGTGAGTTTCAAGACCTACACGCCAATAACTTAGAACTTGAGCCGAGAAAGTGAACCCCTCTCCTGTGTTCTACAGTTTTAGATCTTTTCCCAACGCCAATTCTTAGATGACAGATTGTAACCTGACTATCAAGAAGTGAATCTTTCTCAGACGTTGACGCCGAGCTGGGAACATCGTCATCATGTCGAAGAGATCATTAAAATCAAGAACGTCATCCAAGAGTGACACAGGCGAGGTCCGCCGAAAGCTGTTAGAAGCACAAGCTAACTTTGCCAAGGTTCAACTGAAGGCACGCTTAGAAGTGGAAGAACGTGCAGCCAAGAAGAAAGCTGAAGCTGATGAACTCGCTGCTCAGAGAGATGACGAGGATCGGGCCGCTAGAGGGCTAGCGGACGCTGCATTCCTGGAGGCCGACCTCGAGGTTCAGAGACAGCAATTTGAATACGAAATTAGATCGGAGGCAGGAGAGTCGCAATGTGGTTCGGAAGTGTCTTCACATGCCGGAAGCGTGAGAGTTCCCAGTGTAAATGTCGTAGAGATTGAACATGAGTCGAGGATCAATCAATGGAGGCTAAGTGTCGCCCACCACCACGAGAATGACCCAAGTGCTATGCGGACATTGGACTCTGTAGAACATACAAGAGGACGAGAATGCCATTCTACACCCATGGAAGTCCACTCACGGCCATTGGATCCCACCTCAATTCCTTTCGCACCACGACATGCCACGTTTGAACCCTCTGTCACTGACCCCTTGACCAACAACTCTCAAGTGCTTAAGGCACTCGAATGCACTCTTGCTAGCAGCAATGAGATGGCGCGGTCAACGCTGTTACCACCTACTAAACTTGAGCGCTTTGGAGGTGACTTTACCAAATTTAATTGGGTCAAGATGTCCTTTAAATGGCACATTGAGAACAATACCTTGGACCCTGAGCGCAGGCTGAACCACTTATATCATATCCTAGATGGGCCTCCGAGAAACCTGGTTGAGCACTGCTTGCACCTGTCACCGACAATTGGGTACGATGAAGCTTGGAAGCAGCTGAGTGAATTCTACAGCAGAGAAGTCGATGTTACCGAAGCTTTTATTCGTCAGCTTCTCGAATGGAAGGAAATCCCAGAAGGTGATAGCGAAGGTTTAATGAACTACGCTTCTTACCTAAAGAAGGTGAAGGCAGCTCTGGGTGCAAATTACACTAGAATTGAGCTGCAAGAAACTATAAGAAAGATAGTGGAAAAGCTCCCTCACCCTCTTCGGGTAAGATGGGTCTCCTAGTACCTGGAACACGAACACAAGCTTCCAGCCCTGATCACCTTTGTGGAGAGACAGGCACTGGTTGCTAAAGAACTGAAGTACTACGAGTGCGACCGTCGTCCATCCAAGGGCAAACCTGAGGACACGAGCAAGCCGATTAAAGCTAAAGCCTTGCCTGTTCACCACAGCTCTCCTTCTGACAATGGGATATATTGTGTATACTGCAAGAAAAATAAGCACGGAATTCAATCGTGCTACCGATTCCAAAGCCTTAATTTGGATGACCGCTGGAATGCTGTGGTGGATGCCAAACTCTGCTTCAGATGCCTAAATGTCGCGCACAATCACGAAGCCTGTGAAGAAGAATCTACGTGTGGCAAGTGCGTCTTGGGGACGCATCACACGCTCTTGCACTATGTGAAGAAAACCCCTCCAAGGGACAGTGTAAACTCCAAGAGAGCTACTGTGTCCAAGACATCTGACAAACCTAAAGCAAAGGCCGGGACGACTAGCAATGCACCACTTGATAGAACTAACACCGAAACCGCTCCAGAGGCTGGGACTCCTGCGACGACGGGGCACATACACGTCATGTTCACTGACCGACTACTGGATGGTTGTACAATGTTGAAGCTTATCCTAGTCATGGTGAACGGAACGTGCACTATGGTCGGCTTCATAGTTGGAGGAGCCGCAACCACGTTAGCCGCAAGGTGCCTAATAGACCGGCTAGGTGTAACGGGAAGGCCTTGCAACCAGACCATGGTGACAGAGGCCGGTACGTTCGCCTGCAAGGAAGTGGTCCAACTCACCCTTGATAACATCAATGGAGGTGACGAAATTAATGTGTTGACGGACTACATAATGCCTTCAGACCGGCTGAAGAGATGGCCACACATGGCAGATGTAGATCTGCAAAGTATGCCAACTGACCACGAACAGGTCGAGCTCGTGATCAGGTTAGACACGACCCTGAATCGAATCATTCTGGAGTAACGCCACGGCACTACCAATGAGCCATCCGCCTACCTAACCAAGCTTGGTTGGGTGGCTTTCGGTCCTACTGGAGACCGGTCTGCATCGAAGGTCTCACCCGTGCATCATGTTCATCAAAAATTTGACCCTCAAGACTTGCCAGAGCTACTGCAGAGTCATTTTAATAGAGATTTCTTCGAAAAGGAATCCCTCTTCAGATTGGAAGATTCCCTAGAGGATAAGAGATTCTTGGCCGCCTTGAATAACACGACACAGCATCGACATGGAAAGTACGTGGCCAAGCTGCCATTCAAGGACTTTACTCCTCTACCTGATAATATGAATATGGCAATTCGACGACCCCGAAGCTTGAAAAGAAGACTAGACAACGACGAAGCTTACAAAACATCCTACGTAGGTCAGATGGAGAAATATACTGATAAGGGCTACACAGAAAGGGTTCCTGTAAGTCAGCTAGACAGGAAGGACGGGCGCGTATGGCTCATGCCACACCACTCTGTCAGGCATCCTGTCAAACAGAAAAACCGAGTGGTCTTCGATCTGAAGGCAAGGCACCGAGGAACATCTCTCAACGAACATCTGATGCAAGGCCCCGACCTCACCAATAGCCTGACGGGTGTTCTCCTGTGTTTTAGAGAGGGTCAATATGCCATCACAGCAGACGTGCAGGAGATGTTCCATCAGGTGAAGGTACCTGAAGAGGACAGAGACTGCCTGAGGTACCTCTGATGGCCAGAAGGTGTCACCAGCAAAGAACTGCAAGTCTTCAGAATGACGTCCCACGTTTTTGGCGCAAGATCATCGCCGAGCGTCGTTAACTTCTGCTTACGCAAAACGGCCCTGGACTTCGGAAGCAAGTATAACGAAAAAGCTTCTAACTCTATACGTCGCAACTTCTACGTCGACAACCTCCTCAAGGCGATGGATGATGAGGAAGAATCCATTAAACTGACCAGAGATCTGATCAATCTGTGCGGGGATGGAGGTTTCCGTCTTAACCAATGGACCTCCAGCAGCAAGCGAATTTTAGCTGCAATCCCTGAAGAAGAACGAGACAACTCTGCGGCTGTCATAGACTTGGATAAGGATGAGCTGCCAACTGAACGAGCCCTGGGGATCCATTGGAATATGAGCACAGACGTGTTCACGTTCAGAATCGTCCTTAAAGACAAGCCTTTCAACCGACGTGGTGTGCTCTCTGTTGTTGCATCGATCTACGACCCCTTGGGCTACTTATCACCCGTCACTTTGATCGCGAAGATCCTGTTGCAAGAAATGTGCCGAAGGAAGCTCTCGTGGGATGAGGAGATGTCTGCTGATGAACTTGTTCGATGGAAGACCTGGCTCGCGCAGTTGCCACAACTGGAAGAGTTCCAACTGCGAAGGTCCTTCATACCACCAGACTTCGGAGATGTTGACACCCTTCAGCTGCACCACTTTGCAGATGCAAGTCAGACAGGCTATGGTGTAGTCTCTTACTTGCGTGTAGTTGGTGTCAACGGAAAGATTCATTGCACTCTCATCATAGGACGGGCGAGAGTCGCCCCTCTGAAAGGGACCACCATCCCTCGTCTTGAGCTGACGGCGGCTGCAATCGCTGCACAGATGGACTCTAAGCTGAAGACAGAGCTTGATCTGAAACTGGCCCCGTCAGTCTTCTGGACTGATAGCACCTTAGTGCTGAAATATCTCAGAAATCTGACTGCGAGGTTTCAGACCTTCGTGGACAATAGGGTCAATCTCATTAGGGATACATCCGACATTATGGCGTGGAGATGCATCAATACTACTGCAAACCCAGCAGACCTCGCATTACGTGGCCTCTCCGTCGCTGACTTCCTCCAATCATCTTTGTGGTTTTCAGGACTAAATTTCCTCAAGATGGACGAAACGCACTGGCCAGCCATGCCCGAAGACGTTGTCAGAGGAGAGCTTGATCCAGACACCGAAGTGGAGACTTCTCCCGTCTTCGATATAAGGAAGAAAGAACCAACGTTCATTGAATCAATAGCGACAAGATTCTCCTCCTGGTTGAAGTTTCTCAGGACCGTCGCGTGGATGACAAGATTTATCGGCCACATGCAGAAGGCTCGCCCATACAGCGGCGACTCACTCTCGAGTGCGGATCTGCGTACCATGGAGAATTTGATCTGGAGACTGACCCAAAGGCAAGAGTATGAAGAAGAGTTAAGCACCCTCTCGAAGAAGGGAAGATCGCTGAAGAGGTCTAGTAAATTAATCAAGCTGAGACCATTTCTCGAGGATGGATTGCTCCACGTTGGTGGTCGATTGCAGAAATCAACACTGGCAGATACGGCCAAGCATCCGATTATCCTACCCAGCAGTTCTCTGGCGGTCAAGCTTATGGGGAGAGCCACGCACAAGTACTGCGGCTATTATGGCCAGAGCCACCTGATGACCAAGTTGAGGACAAACTACTGGATCGTCCGCTGAAATGCGATAGTCAAGACTGTCATTCGAGAATGCTTGGTCTGTTGCAGACTAAGTCGTCATCCTGCAGTTCAGGTGATGGCTGAACTGCCATCCAATCAGCTTTGTCCAGATGAACACCCCTTTACTAACACCGGGTCGGACTGCTTCGGACCGTTCTTAGTGAAGCATGAAAGGTCCACAGTGAAGCGTTGGGCCGCTATTTTTACGTGCCTTACCTCGCGAGCAGTCCAGCTGGAAGTGATCGATACAATGGAACAAGACTCCTTCGTCAATGGCATCAGGCATTTCTTCGCTCGCAGGGAGCCCATCAAGAGAATGTGGTCCAACAACGGGACCAACATTGTGGCCATGGAACGAGAGCTAAGAGAAGCTCTCCAGCGCTTCAACGAAGGAGAAATCAGAGACACACTCTCGATCCGAGGCATAGAGTGGAACTTTCATCCACCACATACCTCACACTTCGACGCATAATTATCTCAAATTTCCTCAATTAATCTAGAGGGAGGAACAATATTGCAAGCACCTCTGGTTTGTACTCTTTCGTTTACATTCGGATTGATAATTTACATTTCCTGCATTTTTACTAACCACTGTTCTTGTCCTACAAAAAGTTTTACTTTGTCAGCAGCACGTTCAATAATGGTGTGGTCAAACAAGTTTTTCAACTCATATTTAGCACCATCCCTAAACACTTTAGTTACTACATAAAGACCAGACCATCTTGGGTTTAGTTTCTTACTTGTGCTGGGAATGACATTTTCATTTTTAACCCATACAAGACAGTTTTCATCCACTTTCTTATTCTTCCTCTTTTGATTGGCTAATGCGTGATACCCGCTGGCCATCTCTCTATGAGTTTTTTTAATTATTTCATGTGCTTTTGCAATAGCAATCTCTTCTACACCATCATTTTTTGCGTAGGGGTGCTGCGAGAGAAAAATACATAGTAAGGCTGTTCACCAAGAGTGGTATATACAGCAGAAATGAGCACACGCTGTGTTTCACCTAAGTGTCCTTTGCACATCACGTTTAGGACTGTCTTCATAGTTCTCTGCATCCTTTTACTAACACTGCTTCCTTGTAGATGATATCGGGTAATATAACCTGCATTGATCTTATGTTCGCGACATAATTCTCTAAATTGATTTGAAGTGAATTCAGCATCATTATCCAGAATGACAGTCATAGGTAGGCTACACCAAAATCATTCAGATACATAAGGAAGTTTTGATTACCTCCTCTGTAGACTTACTTCGCAAGGGATAGGACTTAACATACCAGCTATAATGATCAATAACAGTCAGTACATATTCAT
The DNA here is from genome assembly GCF_036898095.1 of Palaemon carinicauda. Classification (NCBI taxonomy): domain Eukaryota; kingdom Metazoa; phylum Arthropoda; class Malacostraca; order Decapoda; family Palaemonidae; genus Palaemon; species Palaemon carinicauda. The sequence goes on from NW_027170944.1 coordinate 163,014, forward strand.
AACCATTTGCACCAGATAACATATCTGTTAAATCAAGACAGATTCTCTCTAAAGGTATAGTTACTGGAGGCAATTCCTGAAACTGTTATTGCAAAGAACTACTAGCTTTACGTTTTTGACAAATGGCACATTCACTTACATATTTGGTAACATCAGATCGCAATGAAGGCCAATAAAATAAGTTTGCAATATTATCAATTGTTTTGCGTATTCCTAAGTGACCTGACAATGATTCATGACCGAACTTCAAAGCTGGCTTGGTTAAATCCCTAGGACCTATTAATCTCAGCTGATACTAGAGGCTGATGATCTGTGTGAATAGTAAATGGAACACCCCAAAGAAGAGGATGAAGCCTACAACATGCTGAGACAATACCAAGTGCTTCTCTGTCAGTGGCACTGTAGCGCTGCTTAACTGGCTTCAGTTTCTTAGAGAAATATCTAACAAGTTTCAACTGACCATCTTGTCTCTGCATCAAAACCGCACCTACATGATCTAAACTAGCGTCTGTGAATAATTCAAAGGGTTTAGTCATTTGAGCCTATACTAACACTGGAGCAGTGACTATTGCTTGTTTCATCTGTTCAAAGCTGGACTGACAATTCTTTGTCCACAGGAAGGGATCTTTCTCTCTTAAGAAATTAGTCATGGGAACAGCAATTTTAGCGTAATCCTTAATGCAGTGGTACCCAACATTCTTCCAGTGGTGACCCAATTTCAGCTTGACCATACTTTTTGCAACCCCACTCAAATATGAAGGCTACCAGTATATTTTTTTTTTTTTGGATAAAAGAATATTATTGATTAAAGTACACTGTTTATCACTGAATAGCAAAAACCCAAAAATGCACTTATATATAATATATAAATTTTTTATATAAGAAACAATGCATAATAGAATGTTATTGATATGAGTACTCAAGCATTATCCTGATGATTAATATGATGTTCTTCATGTCATTCATGTGATAGTTAGAACTGCTTTCCATCGACAGTATCTCAATCCGCAGTGATGTATACGATAGAGCACAACGTAGTTCATCTTCAGCATGGAGATTAGTTCTTAGCTCTGACTTTAACCCTGGAACTGTACGGTGGGTCGTCCGCGACCCGAGCGTCAAAAAAAAAGAGGTTTTTCTCACGTGACTCACCCCCGTGACTGAATTTGTGGGTGATCGACCTGCAGTAGGTGTCTCGCCTACATGCTCTAGTAGTGTCCAGATGTGCATTGCTGTAGCTGGACTCCTTCCCCGATTTCTGAGACGCGTCGGGGTCGAGCACGACCGAGTTTACCCTTCTAAGGTAATTTGCATAATTATCAAAGTTATTACGTATTATGATATTGTCGTAGAATGGTGCAACTTGTATAGGTTATCAGTTGTGGAAAGTTGTTGTTCATCACCACGAGGACCATTTTACCGCAAGTGCCCCTTTTTGATTTTTTTTTTCATTTTTTTGCCAAGTCATTTTTCCGTAAGAAATTGCCAAATAGTGTCGTAAAACTTCTGCTTTTTTAGAGTTGGAAAGTGTGTCTAGATGATCTGGCTACCCATGCGTGACTTTTTTTTTGTCAGATACAACGTAGTTATTGGTATATTAGGTATTTAACTGCGGTTGCCAATTTCTGTTTTTTTTCAATATTTGTAAAAATTTACTACGTAGTAAGGAATTGCCGTATATTATTGATTTTTTTTTTCATGTTTATGTGTTAGAAAGTGTGCCTTGATGGTTGGGCTAACACGTGCATTTTTTTTTTTATATGAGATACCGTATATTAGAATGTTGGGCATTTTACCGCGAGTGCCCCTTTTTCATTTTTTTTCATTTTTTTGCCAAGTCCTTTTTCCGTAAGATATTGCCAAATAGTGTCGCAAAACTTTTGCTTTTTTAGTGTTGGAAAGTGTGTCTAGATGATCTGGCTACCTATGCGTGACTTTGTTTTTGTCAGATACGACGTAGTTATTGGTATATTGGGTATTAACTGCGGTTGCAAATTTCTGTTTTTTTTCAATATTTGTAAAAATTTACTACGTAGTAAGGAATTGCCGTATATTATTGATTTTTTTTTCATGTTTATGTGTTAGAAAGTGTACCTTGATGGTTGAGCTAACACGTGCATGTCTTTTTTTTTATCTGAGATGCCGTATATTAGAATGTTGGGCATTTTTCCGCGAGTGCCCCTTTTTATTTGTTTTGCATTTTTTTGCTTAGTCATGTTACCGTAAGGATTTGGCAAGTAGTGTCGCAAAACTTATATTTTTTTAGTGTTGGAAAGTGTTTCTAGATGATCTGGCTACCCACATCTATCTTTTTTCTTAGCCAGATATGGCGTATATATAGGTATGTGTTCGATTTTCCTGTGATTGCCATTTTTTCGTTTTTTCCCATTTCTTTCAAAATTACTACGTACTAAGGAACTATCACAGAGTAATGATTCATTTAGGTGTTTATTTGTCGGAAAATGTGCCTTGATGGTTTGCCTAGCACGTGGCTGAAATTTTTTTTTCTGAAATGCGTATAATAAAATGTTGGCCATTTTTCCGCGAGTGCCCCTTTTTATTTGTTTTCCCTTTTTTTACTTAGTTATGTTACCGTAAGGAATTGGCAAGAAGTGTCGCAAAACTTATATTTTCATAGTGTTGGAAAGTGTTTCTAGATGATCTGGCTACCCATGCCTATCTTTTTTTTAGCCAGATATGGCGTATATATAGGTATGTGTTCGATTTTCCTGTGATTGCCATTTTTTCGTTTTTTCCCATTTCTTTCAAAATTACTACGTACTAAGGAACTATCACAGAGTAATGATTCATTTATATGTTTATTTGTCGGAAAATGTGCCTTGATGGTTTGCTTAGCACGTGGCTGAAATTTTTTTTTCGGAAATGCCGTATATTAGAATGGCCATTTTTCCGCGAGTGCCCCTTTCTATTTGTTTGGCATTTTTTTGCTTAGTCATGTTACCGTAAGGAATTGGCAAGTAGTGTCGCAAAACTTATATTTTTTTAGTGTTGAAAAGTGTTTCTAGATGATCTGGCTACCCATGCCTATTTTTTTTTTAGCCAGATATAGCGTATATATAGGTATGTGTTTGATTTTCCTGCGATTGCCACTTTTTCGTTTTTTCCCATTTCTTTCAAAATTACTACGTACTAAGGAACTATCACAGAGTAATGATTCCTCTAGATGTTTATTTGTCGGAAAATTTTGTTTACTTCTTTTTTGATTGAATATCATCAAATTCTTTCAGCTAAAATATTATATTGTTTTACATTTTTTTTTCGATTTTATTTCCCTTCAAAAATTTTTTTGGGTCAGAATTTTAATTTTATAGTCGTAAAATAATCGAAAATTATCCAGCAACCCACCATACAATGTTTATGCATATAGAAGAATAATTAGATTAGTAAATAACACCTTGAAATTGACATACCCTTCCTACATTTCAAGTGGCAGATTAGGGAGTCTGAGTCAGTGTGGTTGGCGGCCATTTTGTGGACATATCCAAAGCGTAAGTTGCCCTATCTATATATATTCTTGTTCCCTATAGAATTTGTGATACTTTGGTATATTTTTACCTGCATAGATATCATATTATATATTGAATATATGTATTTTTTTACGAAATTTCTAAGTACTCAAAAAATTACCTTTAGATATGGCCCCTGATATAAATGTAATTTAAAAAGTAATGAAGATTTTTTTTACATATTTCTATTTTAGGATAACATATGTTTATTTCCTAAAGAAATTAGCCACTTCCTATTTCATTTGGGTACCCCAAAAAATTCATGAAATTTGGACAAATTTTTTTGGCCAAAAAAAAGTTACCCTTTTTTTCTCATTTCAGATCTTCACCTCCATGGGTCTGACATCATCCAAAATACATCAAGATGTGTCCTAAACATTAAAAAATCAATTCCTAAAAGGATTTTTGTATATATGTATAAATTTTTCTTATATGAATTTTTATGTAAGGTCTTTTTTTCTACTTAATTTTGAAAAATATTTATAATAAATAGTTTTTCTGCAGATGAGTAGTATTTATTTTTACAGTAGTTTGAAGCATTCATTGAACTTTTTTGGCAAAAAAAAAAAGGACGTTACTGCAAAAACAGATTTTTCAAGAATTTTTTTTTTGCGTCGCGGTCGCGCGCGACCGAGTACAGTATACCCTCAAAGGGGTGTCCGAGGAGCGTACCTATCCAGGGTTACCTGAAATCCTTTTCGGCTCCTTTGAACTTTCCATGGTCCTGATGTATTCGTGTGTTTCACGGAGTTTCTTGTCCATAAGAGCTTCCAGCATACGAAACATCTCCTGGGCGCTGGATGGGATGGGGTCCGGGGTGGGGGAGGTAGACGGGAGTGATACATCCGTCGGTGTAGGAGTTGGGGCGGGGGTGGAAGGCGGAGCGACCTCTTGCTCCGACTCGGTATATTCCACTTGGTCTTCCTCATAGTCCAGTTCTTCGGCCATGAGGTTCCTCTCCGTGGTCTCCGACACCTCCGACATACGTTCCGCGTTGTCGGTATCCAGGCGACACTCGTGCATGGACTGGGCCATGACTACATTGGGTTCCACCGTTATCTGGACGGTGGGGATCTGATCCTTGGGGACCGCAGAGTCTGGGGATGCCTTCGGGAAAAGCAAGGCCCTCAAGTCTTCAGTGGCAAGGTATGGTCCAGTGGCGTTCTTCTGGAAGCCACGCACCCATTTGCGTAGCTTCTCTCGAGAAGCGTCCCTAACCTCCACTGAGGGAGGATTATTGAACGCCTCGACCAGGCGGTCCTTGCAGACTGTACAGTTCTGCAGGTCCCAAAACTTCAGATCGCCTTTCTTGTTGGCGCTAGGGGCGTGGGTCCTACACGCCGTGTGCCCGTAGAAGTGCGGGCGCTTCACTGCACAGAAGCCGTGATCGCACTTCACGTACTCCTCCTGTAAGAGAAAGAGAACATGAGTATGGGGCAGTCATAAGAATGACTTATATTCTAAAGTTAAATATTAAAGGATTAATCTTTAACTTAATATTAAGTGATATAAACAATGTGATGTTTTTGAGAGTGGGCGGAAATGAAGGAGATTGACACATACTCCGTGTAACCCGCCCGGCTGGTTACCGTAACCTTATCCATAGGCAATTTGTTTGTGACCGAGGGCACAGGGCAGAATTCTTCATAGATTGCAAGGGAGGCAGGGGGAATTCTAGTAGGAATTGCCAAGGATATAAAACTGGGACTGAGCCCACTCAGACCATAGAATTGGGGATGTAGACGATCCCATAGGGTAACGGTTTCCGGCAACCAGCCGTGCTAAGATACACACAGCATGCTGGAAATTTGTGATATACAAGAAGACAGCATGGTTATTAATAGAACGGTAAGACAATACCTATCTATTTATGTAGTCAAACCATCTGGTTGCAATGTAGGGCTATCAGCATGAGATGATAGCTAGGAGAAGGGGTGCAAGTCGCTTTGACGCCTCCGGAAGGCTCCGGCAGACTGACGGCACGCCGGAGGCCGCTCCAGCAGAGTTTCTGGCATTAGGGAAGACAAATATATAAGTCAGGAATAATGCCAGGATGGTGGCCGTTGGCACAACGGCGAAACGCCGGCAGGAAGCAGAGGCTCCGGCAGCCGAAGGTTGCCGGCTTGGTGACAGGGACAAGGAAGGGCTATAGCAGAACCGGACTGCCGGCAGTGGATGCCGGAACTCCGGGGGCCGGATCGATGGACGGACGACTGAAGCTATGAGGTATGAGGGAAGGTCATCGGCTGTACGCCGACAGGAGGCGGAAGTCCCCCGGCACACGGAGGACTGACGGCCCAGGGGGCAAGGAATGTGTCACCATGTGACAAAGGAGGCGGCAAGGGACCGGCACCAGGACAGTGAAAGAGACAGAAGGAGGGATGTAGGGGTACGGACACGGACCTCAAGACATCCCACCTGAATGGGTGTACCCATGATAGAGGCTAGCCTTATCACCCAGTGGCAGGGGCCGCAGGCGGCCGGAAGCCAGGGTAGCCCAAGGGAGGGCTAGGGAACACCCAATAGGGGGAGAACCCCTGCGGACAGAACGTATCCTGTGGCTAACCCCATAGGACACTATGAAGGGTATATGTACCAGAGCGGACTGCACACAGGGACTCAAGGTAGCCCTATCACTCCACCCTAAGGAGGAGTTGTAGGACAGGGGACAGATGGGTATAGACTAACCTAAGTATAGGCTAGGCCATACAAGAGATAGGTGGGGAGGGGAGAAGAAGAAGGGTCTTCTATAGGAGAGGCTCTGTACCAAAGCGGCCACCAAGGAAGGAAGGACGCTCCCTAGCCTAAGGTTAAGCAGCCTGTCTGAGAACGGTGCATGGGTACCGTTTCAGCAAGGCACAGAACTAACTCCCCCCAAGCTCAACCTAGAGCAGGGATGTTAAACCCTGAACTAGGAAGAATGGAAGACGTATTGCATTGCAGGGAAGGCAGAAAGCCTAGCCTCAGCAATAGAGGAAGGGCAGACCGTTCCTCATTCTCGGACGCAGCCCTAAGGGGGGATCATTCCCTTGGGGAGGATAGAGAAGCGATAAGTACCCTTACGTGGTAGGGGGAGCAAGGCTACAAAGAGGGAATGCCTTAAGGCAGGGGGTGAAGGGAGCATATAGGGGGCCTACAATTAGGTTAGGTTAGAGAGGCACACTGTCAAACCTATCCCCTATAAGGTCCCTGAAGGCGAAAACACTTGCACCACAGTAAACAGTATCATAAAATAATGCCACTATCTTCATAACTAAACCTAGGATCACTGAAATATATCATGCATGAACACTTATGATAGGCACTCTGGCCTAGGGGCTAGACTAGCAAACTGGTATGGTATCAGTCGATGACCAATAAAAGAGCGTCAAAACACGATATATAAAGTTCCTAGCTATGAAGACTAAATAACTAATAGTATCGATTAGTTAATGAGGCCGGAAAACGCTGTTGAGGCTAGCTAAATAAGGCATGCAAAACAACAGCGACGCCATAAAATGGCGGGTCCGGTAGAGGCACAGCTCTGCCACAAAACATAAAATATCTCGAAAAGTAAAAGTTACTCTACGGTCAGAGCTTATTTAAACAATACTGGAACCTTGTACTCAACTTTCCGGAGAAGGCGAGGCCGAAGGTAGAGACATGGCTAAGATGCAAGTCGATAAGATACGCACAGGGAAAAATCCGTCTAGTGAGGCAAGCTACTAAGCGAAGGATAAGGACGGACCTGACGTCATTTAGCAATGGCGCCATTTTGTTTACGTCTCAAGTACCAAAAGTAGCCACGGACGAGATTAGCTGTGGAACGGCTCCCCAGTTATTCTCCGCCCCTACACATCAAAGTGTTAACTCTATGTGGGGTGCAGATAGCTATGTGGCGCGTTAATACATGCGTCCCCTGTTGATTTACGATGTCTTAAAGGGAAACCTTTAGGATACTCGCTCCAGAAGTTAGAATTCTGTGATAACCTGTGGTTAAATTCTCTGGGAATATCTAGTAGTTATATACCCAAGGAAGCTACCAAAATGGAACCTTCCATCAGGATGCCATGGCTTGAGCCCAAATATATATATATATATATATATATATATATATATATATATATATATATATATATATATATATATATATATATATATATATATATATATATATATATATATATATATATATATATATATATATATATATATATACAGCCCTAATGGTTCCGTGGCTACTTTTGGACGTTGGGGTGGATATTTTAATCTATATTAGATGAATACATCCTACACCGCTGTCACCATATGTCATGCCGTTTCACATCAAGACTTTTCATTTAAACTTTTACTGTCGTCAAATGTCCTGATTTACATTCGGAGGCTACTATTCAATTTAGTACAATCAACTTATTCTTGGCTAGCCTATCTATAACAAACCAAACCTTAGCATAGGCTAATACCATGTACAACATTGGCATAGGTTATTACTCTAAGCCTAGACTTAAATTTAAACTTGACTCTTGCTGTGGAGAAGGACGGATCTTCATTTGCAGTGGAGGTTGAGTGGAAGGCTGATTCCCAGGGTCTTTTTATTTCTTACTTTTACAAGTGCTAGCACATGCCAGGTACCCTGTAATACAAAGTCTTCTTTTAGGATAATGATCCTATGTCAAACAACATGCAATTCATAGCCTAGGCTATACTGTACTCTTGCCTAACCTACTGGTTTCGGTGCACAGTCAGCCTGGCAACTCAAGAATAAACACTATTACAAATCTGGGAATAATATTGCACATCTTAACTTACAGTTGAGGCACAATTCCTCCCATATGCAAGCGCAGCATGAAACAGTTTTAATACTGAAGAAATTATCATAACCTTATTTGATAATTCTGTTATTACATTTAAAAAGATAACCACAATAGACAATACCAAGTGCTATTAAAACAAATGAATTATAACTATAACAGATGCTTACCTTTTACAAGGGAGAAAGTAAGAATTTCACAAAATAATAAGGGGAGCAACACTGTTTCCCCCTTACACTGATCGTTGTTGACTTGAAGAGTGCGCTCTGAGCTTACCTCGCACAGCTACGCCCGAGGCTCACACAACTACGCCTTTGTTTACCTTGTGCAATCAATCACAAACTCTCGACCACAGATATAACTACTCCTTTGTTACGCCTCTCTACACCTCTGTGTATGCACACTCAATCCTACACCATCTCACCAGTGTTGCTAGCATAACATTTTGATGAGATGAAAACCAATTGCTACTTAAGACTAATAATCATCAAGGAAATTACCATTCAGTTAAATGAAGCATTTCTGTCATTACATAGGGTTTCTATATTTACCAGAATGTCAATGCAAAGAAATATAAATGCCCAGCCAATTTCACCAGTCTGCAGTCGGCCAGTCACCTGCCCAGCAGGACTTCACTTTTCCGCTCAGAGAAGTCTATGTCATTCACCTATCTCGTGAATACACCATCACTCGACTATGGTCTGTCTGTTGTTTTTCGAAGTCCTGAGGATCCTGATATTGAGCGCTATAAAATGTAATTGGGAAAATAAAAAGTGACAGTAGAAGTTTTTCACTCAAAATCCAGCGTTCCCTATAGTCTAGGGATCACGAGGAGGAAACACTGTAAAATTACATGGATATCAAAGATTTTAGTTCTCCCATCCCCCCACCAATAATCATATTCATAACTCCTCGTTCATGAAACCAAGAAGACTGATAAAAGACAAATATGGGGTAATTCTACAGTTGATAGCTTTTATTTTTCTTATATCTGAGTGGAATCTTTTTGATCTTGGAAATTCTACCTACAACATGCAACGAGGAATTAATCGAAGAGATAGGAACACTATATAATCACTGACGAAACCAACACCCTAACTTTGGTGATAAAGTTCATAAACCTTCAATCTAGGAAAAAGCTTCCTCTTCTGTCAAGAGACCTATAAAACTCAAGACATGTCTGAGTATTTTTTAAGTTTAGTTTTGTTAATGGTAAAGTCTTCTCACTCTTAGGCTCTATTTTGGATCCGTCTTGGCTACCCGAGTAAGATACTAGACAGGAATTTACATTAATATAGACAATTTTACTCAAAGCAAAATTTTTTCCTCTACGGACCAACCAAGGGAAAGGCCTGTGCCAACAACAAGTGTTGGCTTTAATACCCAACAACAACATTATCAGAACTTTACATTTATTCTTTTCATTGTAAAATATTACAGTGTCTTTGTAAGAAAGTAGAAATAAAGATCTTCATTTTTTGAAGCACAAGAATAAAATTCACTAATATCCCTTATCTAGGTTACTTTCTTGAATATGACTATTTCGTACTAGATAATTATATCGGAAAAATATAATCAATCGAATAAAAAAAAGATTTTTATTTTAAATAATTCAAATAATGTTTCCAGATTTCCGTTTATCAAAAGAATCAAAGCAAACAAAAGGTGGAAATGGATGACTTGACCAACG